>NW_020956013.1:306856-412886 GCF_003031625.1 Empidonax traillii
CACTGTGTCTCACCTAAAAAATCCAATGCGCAGGCTGGAAGGTGTAAAGACCTTCCCCGGTTCTTCGTTCGTGAAGACTGGCCATTACTTACTATCCTGACCAGGAATGTCAGGATAGTAAGCACCAAGTCAGGCACTGCTGCCTGGGGGTCCAGGCCAGGATTGCATCCCATCAGAGCAGACCGGGTGGCAGCAGCAATCATCCCACAGAGAGACAGAGAACAGAAAGGGTGCACACTCTGCTGCTCTGTGGGGCCGGTGTGACTCTGAGGCTGGCTGTGCTGGCAGCCAGATTGAGCTGCAGCAGAAGCCATCATGAGAAAGGACTCTCTGCCCTCCACATATGCAGAGGCTCAACCATATTTTGGCCATGTTGCTGCAATGTGAGGGAAACATCTTGGCAGGGGAGTGATGAGAGTGAAATCTGACAGCTCACGCTGATGCTATTTGAAGTGAGCCAAGAATGCCCAGGCAGAGCACCTCGGCTGGAGCACAGAGGGAGACTCACAGGGAGATCCAGCCTCAAGGAAAACCCTGCAGGTGTTGCAGAGAGCTGAGAAGAGATTAGAGGCACTAGGCAGAAATGATCTCTGTGAGGGCAGAAAAACCAGATGCTTAAGAATCAATTTAGAGGGAAAGGCTAAATACGTATCTAAAGACTAAATGCACAGATACTCCCTAGGGAGGCTATACTTTGGTTGGTGTTAATATCACTTAGTTAAGCCTCACTTGCGTTAACCACAACTGTTAAATCTTCTCTTAGCTAAATGTTTCATCCCTCTGAATGCTTCATCACTCTGAAAACATCATGGTTCACTTTGGGCAAGACTACTCTGCACTTGTGCCCTTACCTCTCTCACCCAACTTTTAACATTGCTGACCTTAGCCTGGTGACGGTATCCCCACATCACCTAGCAGGAATAATTGCTGTGACATCCACAGGTCACAGAAGCCAGCTGCTCCTTTGTCCTCAAAGTCTTTATACTCCCATTTTTCCTCTTCTACGTCTTTCTGGGACCACACATGGAGACTGAGACTAAAGTCGACTAACAGGCAATCAATAAGCAGGCAGCACTTGCCTGGTTGTTGCTGTCTCTGCTGGTGGGCTTTCAGCTGTCGCCAGTGCCTGGAAGAAACAAGCAGATGGACAAAATGCAGTAGGATCCAGCCCACTCCAAAGAAGACAGACGGGAGGATGGTGAGACTTTCAAAGGTCTAACCCTGCATTACATCAAGATCATTACGCCACAAATTGTCCAGATGGCACAAAGCCTCGGGCCCATGGCTGGACTTTTCAATACACTTGAATGTATTTATTGTCAAAGTATGGAGAAACTCTTAACGAGTTAGGAGCCTGCATGGCCTGACCCAGATCTCCAGCTCTGGTGGTCTGCTCATTGTGGCTCTCTCTCCTGGGACCAAACTTGCTTTAGAAGGACTCAGCCAGTGCCAAATGCACTCACGTAATTTAACAAGTAACAAATGCCCATATTTCCACACCACATTAATGTCCGGTGATCTTCAGGGTCTCCTTGTTCCTCACCAGGCTAAATTAAAACATCTACTTCTATTCTATAGAGATATTTAATATCCGGAAACTTAAGGAGTAGCACGTCAGAGACATCTGTTTTCCTGCGTGATTAATGTTTTAAATTCTCTTTTTTTGAAACAGGATCATAGATCTCTGAGGAGAGGGCTGGGCATCTGTTGTATGTTGACACTGTAGAAAACATAAAGCATCCGTTGTTGATGCTAACACAGTACAAACAGTAACATAGTGTTCTGATTTTTTCTTCTTGTTCTAAAGTAACAGAATATAAGTTTTTATTTTAAGACCGATGATCTACTTCTGCACTGACATATTATCTCTTGCTTTATATGTCTTTATACTGAAATTGCCCCTAAATTTTTAGGGCTTTTCAAACTCTTCTACAATATGCTAGGCATGGTATGAACTTGTCTGGCTTATAGTCTCATGCTGCTGTCAGTGGTAATTGTATTAATTAATGTTTTTCATGTATGGATTTCCAAGATGAAATGAAGGGCACTAAATCACCCAATTGGAACGCCATTTCTTGTCAAGTTTATTTGTCAGCACCTTATTAAAATTTCATGAATGAACTTCTCCATTTCCACAGAGGAAATTTACTTGTCTTCCCTACCTTACCTTTTTGCGACTTTTTCCTGTTTTATTTTGTTTATTCCTTTACATCCTGATTTAAGCTATCAGATTTTATCCAGACAGAATCAGGATGTGAGCAATTTGTGAGCCTGGCACATATCTGTCACCATAAGGCCTAGGTTCCTTTATAAATATTTCTCTTCCAGAGGTGACGGCATCTCTTATTATAATTGGTAAGGAGACTCAAGCTTGTCTATCACTTTTTTCCAATGAAATAAGGAATCTTTCAGTGCAATTCTCATCAGGCATTAAGGTCAAGTTCCGGCAGAACACATATAAGCGTGATAAATGTGTTGGATGAGCAATGCTGCTGTGCAAGTTATCCATGATCTCTGAGAGAGAAATCATTGCATTTAGCTTCTTGTGTCAGTTTTGAAAGATGCACCAGAACTCTGGGCTGACATTGGAATTGCTTTAGAAACCTGCTTCCCTAGGATAAAATTTGTAGGGCGTAGCAAGGGCTCAGGGAAAGATACTTTTCTGATGGGGTGACCTTGGAGAAAGATCTATTGATGAAACTATAATCTTTAATGTTGTAAAATGCCACAGGAGCACAGGTGTGGGAACCTCTTCTTTGACCTTACAATGAGCATGGTTCTCCTCCAAAGAAAGTTTACAAAGGATGGCAGGTGACACCACGTTAACATATGGCTCCAGGCACCACAATATTACATTATAGTCCTGAATACTGCAGTATAAACCCATGACTGCCGGGGGGAGCCACCCACAATTAAGATTATGTTTAATCTTCTCCAGCACCAACATTTGCTTTGATTGCATCCTTTGTCAGGAAGCTGTTGAAACAGATGAGCCCCACAAAATACTGTGAAGGGGAACAAATGTAGGAGGATTTAGGATATAGCACATGGTAAGGAAGAGAGAAAACCTCTCCAGAGTTTTAGCTCAGTAGATTGTCCCATTTGTTAGCTAATGGTGCTGAAAAACAGCCAGGAGATCTGAAGTGCTTCAGCTCTCAGTAAGGTTTCCTATTCTATCCTTATAAATGGAAAATTGAAAGTGAGTGGCTGCTGGATGCTGAATTGCCAGTGCCAAGCACTGGTGATATGCTGGAAGGTATCAACAAAATTATCATTGATGTATAAGCAATGATTTAGATTTGTAAGTCATCTGGCTAAATGAAAGATTCAACTGCAATTCTTTTTGGATTTCGGTACCTACTAGAAAAATAGACTGAAAACACTTAGTATGATAAGAATTCATCTCTGAACCAACAGCACAGGTGGACCTACTCTGCGAGCTGCAGACAGAAAGTCTGCAGAGGACCAGAGCTGTTATGTGAGTCTGGAAGACAGATTTAATTTTGGAGATATCAGTGGGATACTAAATGCAGAAACCCCAGACATCATCTTTCTCATTCCGGTTTGCCTTCACAGGAACAGGAATGTGCCAGTCCTTAGTAAATAAGCAAACTTACACCAAGAAATAGTAAATTTGTGTAATCAACTTTTTCACATACACAGAAATAGTCTTCCAAAACTGATGATTCAGACCTAGAGGGAATGGTATTTTCAATGAGAGCAGCACAGCTGCAATTGTACACAAATAAGTGAGTTGCTTTTACTGAGGGAAGTGCTGACAGTGGTCCCCAAAGGCAGAGGTTGCTTTCCCCTGTGGACTTTTTATGGTGGAAAGAGAAGGGGCCTCGAAGTATCAAATTAAGGTGTTTCACAAGCTGACTAAATTTCAGATAGGGCAGCTGGCAGAAATGCTCTGATTCAAACATGGAAACTTTTCTCCTTCAGCCTATTTATTTCTCATTTTGATACTTGGATCACTTCTACACCCGGACCCTACTTCTATTTCCACCAAAGTATATAGGGCTGGAATGCACATATTTTTAATGTTAAAAGAACAGCTAAAACAACACAACTCTGCCTGTAGCTGATGTTAAAACTTTAAATATAAATGAAAAATTAAAGAATTGCAACTTGATCAACAGGTACTTGTTTTTGAAATGTCCCAGAAACATGCTTTTAGTAGAAGAGGATACTGCAAAACTGAATTGGAGTGGTCACTATAGTGAAATCACTTCTGATAGGAAATGGCAAGTGGTACCTTCACCATGTTTAAGGAGAGGAATATGGGCTGTATCAGCTCAGAATAGGTACAAAATATTTCTATATATATTTGTGAGTTATGCAAGGTACAGAGAAAACATGTGGGAGGTGCATGCAAGAGAGAGCAGCAGAGGAACTGAGCTCCTAGCCCATCTTTCTAATCTGCTTTAAAATAGTCTCCCTTCTTCACATCAAACTGTCTGTTCAGTGTCACCATAGTGATGCTGCTCACTGGCCACCCAAATCTGCCTCATAGCTTCCTTCAGGAGTTCCAGCACTGAGAAATCCTGGACGGATCCCTCCCTCATAGCCCAAAGGGCAAACCTCTCCTGACAAATCAGCCTTTTCATTAATGACTTCACTCCCCAGCCTCTGCTCAGCATCCCCGGTCCTTGGCAGGACACTGCAATGCCACTACACAGCAAGCAGTGCACAGGCTACCAAGGCAGAAGGAGAGAAGCACATTTGATACCCTAAGTTGTGTTTTTGTCAACTGTCTCCCATTCATAAGCACAGGATTTGAACACAGAAAATGGAATTATCATGTTTTCCTGGGAAGCAGTACTCTATGTCCATGGTGTCTCCCTACAGTCTCAAAGCCCCTGTGAAAAGAGCTTCACAGGCACTGCCTTGTGAGGAGGGAAAGACAATTGATGAAGGTAGGTGGCTGCCACCCATGGGCATCCCTTACCAAGCAGTGTCCCTCTATTCCCGGATAGAGCAGTAATGTGGGGATGAGTGTTCTGTGTACTCCAACTCAGGTGGGGTTCCCACCATCTCCTCCTTTCATATCCCTGACCACTTTCAGGCCAGTGCCATCAACACAAAGTGGCAGGCAATAAACAGTGTAATGGTCATGCCTATTCCCAATCCTTGCCTTCTCTTATTGTCCCTTTACTTCTTCAGGGCCTGATCCTCTGCTGTGCCATCACTGATTGCAGTTTCCCTCACTAGTAGCACTGTAACAAGTGCTTAAGTGATAGAAATAGAAAGCCTGTGTGCTCTTTGCAGGGGAAATCAGTTCTCTATGTGCAGTGTTGAAATAATTTTTCCTACCTTTTTAACCTTGTTGATGTATCAGAGTCACACAGATTCCTGAGACAGAGGAGATATAAGGTGAAGGGTGATGCCATTTGCAGAAACCAGCTCCTATGAAGGAGTCAAGGGGATGAGAACATTCTCCCTGTGTTTAGGGTAAATCCACTGTAGCTCTGTCCCAGGTTAGTTTCAGAAAACCATGTAGAGAGCCCCATTTACAACCCTTTCCTTTGGGTAACGCAATTGTTCCTGATAGCATTGAAGGGCTGTTGAAAGCAGTTTGTTTTAGTATGACTTCATAAAAGACTGTCATAAAAACTAGAAGGAGCAGTGGGGAACAACGGGGGTTTATTGTTTAGGTATCTCAGGAGCACTGGAAAAGATCAAAGTTTGATTCTTGGCTGTGCTGATGACCTTCGGTAAATCACTCAGGAACAGGCTTGGAAAAGGCACTGTATTGTTTAGGAAGTTTTTCAGAGTCAATGCCTCAGTGGGAACCAGGGGGTTCAGGGCATGGTTGAAAGCACGTTCTTCAATTCCTGAAGGGAAACAGAGACCTTTCCAAAGTTTCATAGTGATTGTGAGTGCCGAGCGAATCCTAATCTGAATTTAGAACCTTCAGAGAATTTTATTTCATCTTTCTCTTTCTCTTTTTCCCCCAAGTGTAAAACAGGTAAAACAAATATTTTTCTAGTGTTATAAGGATAAATGTGTGAATATTTGCTGAGATACCATGACAGCAGAAACCACAGAAGTAAAAAAGATGGATATTGCATTTAAAAAAATCCCAAGTCCTGTTTTTATCCAAATGGTGGATTAGTAATGAAAACAATGGAAGTCAACTCAACTGAATTATTAACAACACAGCCATTTATGTCACAAATGCCACCTTTTTGTCTGATAATGATTTCCAGTGGGACAGTATCAACATTTTAGATGCCCTCTATACATTTGAATAATATTTAGTAAATTACAGTACTAAGTCTGATACAGAAAGTACTGCTGAACACAGTCAACATCATTACTTCTCGTAAAGTTACCTGAAAATATATTTTCTGGACCTGTTTAATAAACCACAGGTGATAAGCAAACTAGCTTACTTATGGAGGAGGAAGCTTGTTTTCCATTGACACATCACTAAATTCTACTGAGAGAGTCTGTAGTTCAGACTACTTTGATAGCAGAGAGACCTTTAATGGTGCATCTGACCCATTACTGATTTATGAGAGAAAAATGTTGGGATAAATATGAATAAAAAGCTGTCCTTTCACACAATTTGGTACAGCAACATGGAAATTGTACTAGGGTAAACAGCTGCCTTGCAATAAACATGTTCATCCATTAGTCAGTGTTAAATCTTAATTGTTGCTTATTTCAATTTCTTTGTGCTAAGTGTTTCTAAATTATAAATAACCCTGCAACTCTAATAATAGTACATCCTCTGTTAAGGAAAAAGTAAGTACAGAAGTAAATTATTGAAGTGATCTATTTAACTATTACCACACAATTTATCTCAGGATTGGGAGGTTAAGGCAGCCACTTTGACATATTTGAAGGATATTGGCAAGGAGTCTATGGACAAGTCACGCACCTTTGTTGTATAACTAGACTTTGCGTATGTGTCTTTATTTACAAAATTGTTACAGCATTATCTTTACTCTGAGGCTTGATTTTTCTCCTTTTAAAGTCATTAGCAAACTGTCCTGACCTTAGTGAGAGTAAAATCATATCCTAAGTACATACATCATCGCTGTGTCCTCCCTTTGATCCGAGCACAGAACTGTGATTAACATTAAAGAGAGCAAGTCCAACCATAGGCATTTTCATGCTCTGAGCAAGCATCAAACATGAGACTCCTCCTTGTCATGTCTCTTCTTTTTCTCTTTCATGTCTCTCTTATTTATGTATTTACCTTAATTTGCTTGCAAGCGAGTCTTTTTTGCCTTAAGGAGGGGTGGTTTCATGATTAAGGCATCTCACATCTTCATGTCTCCTTTTGCCTTTTCTAATTCCTTCTATCTCTTCTTTAGAGGTCCAGTGGAAAGACTTGGCTTGTTCTTCACTGGCTTGTGGGACAGCAGTTTATGTTTGGCAATGGATCAGAAGGACTGAAGAGCACTTCTGCTCCCACCAGTGTTTCTTGGAGCTGCTAAAACAGGACCGATGAAGATGTTGACCAGACTCCAAGTCCTTGCGCTAGCTTTTTTTTCCAAAGGAGTTTTCCTTTCCCTAAGTGACCACAGCTTTGTAAGGAAGGAAATTAAGATAGAAGGAGACCTGGTCTTAGGTGGTTTATTCCCAATCAAGGAGAAAGGCACTGGGATAGAAGAATGTGGAAGAATCAATGAAGACCGAGGCATCCAGCGCTTGGAGGCCATGCTGTTTGCTATTGATGAAATCAACAAGGACAACTACTTGCTTCCGGGAATTAAGCTTGGAGTTCACATCTTGGACACGTGTTCCAGGGATACATATGCCTTAGAACAGTCTTTGGAGTTTGTCAGGGCATCTTTGACTAAAGTGGATGAAACAGAGTATATGTGCCCTGACGGCTCGTATGCCATCCAGGAGAATTTGCCATTGCTCATTGCAGGAGTCATAGGCGGTTCCTATAGCAGCGTCTCCATACAGGTAAGTCACAGGAGCACCATCAGGTGAGAGCTGTTCATCTGCAATTCCAGTGAGAGAACCACTGCTTATTTAAGTTTGTCAATACAGCAAGTCTAAGCTTGATCACTTTCCCGTAGGGGTCATTCTAGCATATGATTTTTACTGAATTGGTATTAGTTTGACTCACTCTTCAAAACACCTGCTGTAGTTTAAACCTCTGACAACTGTCCACTTCCTCTAGTTGTGGTGTATCCTGAGGGCATCTGAAGTTTCCATAAGTATTTATTTTGAACTTTGCATTTCCTAAAACTTTTAAGCCTCTAAGTGCAGATCTCTGCTTTCACATCAATCATAAATGATACAACCTATGTTTCTGAATATATGTGTACCTGCCATGCTGCATGAATGCAACAGTTGTCATTTAAACAATATAGGTTTGAAATAAAAGAATAAATCCTTATCTTACTTCCACTCACTAGTGGGGTTCCCCATGGTTCAGTTTTGGGACTAGCCCTGTTTAATATCTTTATTGTTAATCTGGATCAAGGACATTCTCAGTAAGTTTGTGGATGACAATAAAGTGGGCAAGAATGTTGATCTGCTGAAGGGCAGGAAGGTTCTGCTGAGGTATCTGGACAGGCTGGATCAATGAACTGAGTGGTATGAGGTTCAGCAGGGCCAAGTGCTGGGTCCTGCACTTGGGTCACAACAACCCCCAGCAGCAGTACAAACTTGAGCAGAGTGAGTGGAAAGCTGCCTGGCAGAAAAAGAACTGGGGATACTGTTCAACAACCTGTGGAACATGACCCAGCATGTGACCAGCTGGCCAAGAAGGAAAATGGCATCAGTGTAGTTAGGGCTGAGGAAATGGCAAAGATATTTGCCATTCCCTCCCAGTAACCCTGGGGGAGTCAGGCCACACTTCTGAAGTGTCCTGTGGCCTCTTGCACAACATCTGTCAATCTGTCCCTTTGAAACCAGTCTCTGGTGATCACTGATCTAAGAATAAATCCATATCTAAGGCAGTAGAATATAATAATACAATGTATATAGAAGTTTCATATTCCAAAATCTTTGGTTTGAAGCAGCTGTCCAATGGAAATTGGAAGTCTTGATAAGAGACTTTCTCATTCAGTAGATGTAAAAATGGCAGTGTAGGTGTATGCCTATCTGTATGTCATTCAATTTTTTCAAAACCTATGAAGGATGATGAAACAATAGTTATAGTTGCTAATACTCTATGATCTGTACAGCTTCCCTGTGGTTGCCAATAGTTGTTCAAACAAAGGATCTGTAACACAGTTCTTCAGAAAGAAAAAAATTAGTTTCACAAATCTTTCTACATGTCATTGAGCATTTTCCAACTAGGAAAGAAGTATTCAGTTGCTTATTTTCCTTTGGTATAGATTGTGTTGGCCCTCCTTCAGTCTCTCTTTTCTAGCTTTCCCATAGATTTCACACTATCTAGAAATGATGTAATTAAGCCATTCACTCCTGCTGCTCGTCCTGTTAAGTTAGCCAGTCAAAACTTCTATTTCACAAGAAAATCCTTGTCAGGAATAATAGACATTGAAGAGTCCAGCCTGAAGCTGTAAGGACTTTGAAGCATTAAAGCCAGGCATTTTGGTGCCACGCCAGAAGAAGAAACTACCCAATTTCAAAGCCACTCACCTGTGCAGAGTAGCTCCAGTAACAACTATAATTGCACCACTGCTGAAAGTCAAAATACTTCATCAGGTGTGTGTACAAGGCTCAGCATCTTCATTCCCTGTGTTTTCAAGCAGCACTGGGGATGCTGGATGCTTCCAGATGTAGCCCTGTCAAACATTTCTCTTGTGCTCAGAGCTATAAACATCATAGAGTCCACAATGCAGTTTCTTAGCCTTAAAATAAAACATGCTGAGTTATTCACACAAAAATTATTTCTGTTTTTTTTCTTTCCTTCTTTTTCTTTATATTTCAATACATTATCTTCCCCTCCTGTCACCTTCCCTCTCCTGTTTTTTTTTGTCTGGACAGCTGTCTGCCAAATCATTTCATGATGCTCCTGCTGTCAGATTTCTACTTCTTTCATTATCCTTCCACTAAGGAAAAAAGAATTTGCTGGTAAATCAGCAATGAACACCTTCCCCACTGAGTCAGTATGTGCGATAGGCACTTTTTGCAGAGTCTGAAAACAACAAGAGAATGCAGAATGCTTAATTATTTTCTGGTCAGACTAAGCTATTATCATTAATGATGATCTGGATAATTAGTTTTTAGATGTTGTGTTTAAATTAGCAGTGAGCCCAATCTGTACAGCATTTGATCTCTCAAAACTCAAGCCAGGATTTTCAGTCAATGGAAAACTCATGATGAAAAAAAGGTAAAAAAAAAAAGCTCTTTTCATGAAATAAAATTCTGACTTGAGCTGAATCTGTGATCAGGAGGAGAATGCTTCAACATTTGGAGGGTTTTCTTTTGGGTTCATGGCTTTTCGTCTGATGTAGGTTATCCACTCTTTCCTAGTTTACAACAGAAATTTCAAACGTTTTCCTCGGAGATGTTCAATGACATTGTAAAAAGGATAAGAGAAAAACAGTGTTCATTTGCAGAGAAGCACCTGCATAGCCAATCCCAATGCCATATTTAAAATACTTAGGTCAGTTCTTGTCAGGAATATGTTTGTGGAAGCAGGAATGCAATTATTCAAGTGCTAGATTTGTTCTTCTCTATTTCTGAAAACATTTTCATCTTCTAAAAATGAAGACTGAGGTCCAGTCCCTGCAGTGATCTCTTAGAAAAATTAAGATATTATTTTAGGTGGGCTGGGCTTTGATTTTCTGTATCCACTCTACTCATGTGTTGGAAAGATTTTTTTATGCTACCAGCTCACAAGACCTCCAGATCACGGTCATGAAAGTTATTTCCAAGTTAGAGCCTCATCCAGTAAAAATGGCAGAATAGAAACGAGTGCCCAGCTGTCTTCTCTTCAATTCCTTGCTGTGTCTGAAGTAAACTCTAAGAAAACCATTGGAGAAGGTTTAACAGTACATTACCGCTATCACAAAAGCTAAAGCCACTCCTAAGTGAGTGACCATCTGGCATGAAATTCAGAGTATATACTCATTTACTGGCAGTCTTTTCCTGGCTGTCATTTCTGCTTAGCCACAAAAGTCTGCCAAAGGCTCATGGAGCCTGAAAGCTAATCACATCCATTTCCTTCCTCCAAGGATAAACCATCTTTCAAACAGAGTCTTAACGATAGCTTGTGACTTCCATAACCACTGAAAATAGTGCAAAATCCTTAGAAGAGCTACATGCAAAGAGACTCCCAGAACATATGGGGTTCTGTCCCACTGTGCGTGGACCCAGCAGGGATACTGGCAGAAGCAAAATGCAGGGAGCTGCAGGGATTTCACCAGGAACCTCAGTTCACACACGCCATTTGTGCTCTGCTTATGGACAAGCTTTGCATTCAATTGTGAAACAACAGCCTCTCCTGATTTTGTGCTTGAAAACTAAGCCAAATCCTTATTAAAAGATCTACTCTGTGAGACGGACCACCTACGACTAGCGTTTAAGCCACACATGCCCTTGCCAACTTCCATGTGTCTCCTTTAAACTCTCTCCCTCCTTTATCTTTGTTGTGTCTCTCTCTCTGCTACCTCTCAGCCAGATCCTTGCTGTTTGTTCCTCTCTTTGTTTCTTCTATTCCACATTCAGAAGCTGAACAGCCACTAGGTTGCGATTTGCAAAGTGCCCAAAGAGCACTGGATATTTCTTTCCTAGAGGTTTCAAAGGAATGAGGGTACCTCCCTCTGGCTGGCTTCTTTGAAAATCCCACTGTAACTGACTCCTTTGTAGTCTTTTTGATTTGGGCTTGGGATTTATTTTTTTCTTCAGAGTGACCATTTTCTCTTTTTGCCAAGGGGAAATTATACGATTTTACAGGGCTGGGTAAGTAGCCCCTGAGATCACAGGTATGAAGGAGGAAGCCCTACCAAAGAATAATAGAATTATGAAGATTTGAAAAGACCTCTAAGATAATCAACTCCAACCATTAACCCAGGACTGCCACTAAACCATCTACAGATTTTTTGAACATTCCTGGGATGGTTATTCCACTACCTGACCACCCTTTCAGGGATGAAATTTTTCATAATATCTAATGTAAACCTGCCCTGGCACAACTTGAGGCCCTTTCCTTTTGTCCTATCACTTGTTAACTGAGAGAAGAAAATGAGCCCTTTCAGGTAATTGTAGTGAGCAGTCAAGTGTTCCAAGGATGTAACTACAAGAGAAAGTAGACAGAAGTAAGAACAATCTAAGGATATCTGAACATCACCTACACTCATTCTACCCCTTCTGACTAGGACTTACACATCAGTTAATGAGTCTCAAATAACCATGTTTATCAGTGATAGCTTTTTAAACTTCAGAAACAATTTCGTGCTTTTAGAACCATCAATCCCAGTTTAAGTATTTTTTCTGATCATTTGTAAATGTGACATGAGTCACTCACAGTCAGGTTTAGGAAGTCTTGGAGAACAGTTGCACTCCTCATGCAAAGCAAAGTCTTCTGCACAGGTCCCTTCTCAAGGTGCCAGCTTAGTGCTCAGCACTCAGCTTACTTCAACAGTTAATGCTGTGTGGAGGCAGACTGCATATGTGACAGCTCACTGTGCCATCCCCTGCAGGAAAAAAAGGAAAAAAGATTTCCAAAAAAATTCTTCTCTGAAAGCACATTTCTCTGCATGCCCTCCCTGGTTTGCTTTTTATTATACAGGACAGACATGCATATAAGAAGAAATTCCCAGTTCCTCTGAAGAAATTGTAGAAGTTATTGTGACAGTATTCCTTATTACTGATGTTCATTTTGCAGATGCAATTATTTCACAGTTTAAACACTGTTTCTCTGTGTGTGACAGCTATTGAGTCTGCTGCAAATATTTAGCTAAATTTTTCCTAGCTTTATTGCCTAAATTTTCAGAACAGCAAAGCTAAAAACAATGCTGCCTTCTTCCCTTTCCCTGCTAACAAAAAGTGCCAGATATTTTCTATTTGTTTGACAGTGAACTATCTTCATCTGAGTTACCTTTTGGAAGGAATTTTGTTAAGGAACATTACTTATGAACCAGGAGACTTAATACCAAAGAGTGAGAAAGCTGATGAAAATCACTGCTTCAGTCCTGCAATGTGCCCAAGACAGGTTGGGACTCCTAAATAACCTCACTGCATCTGGCTTAGTTCCTTGCAAATGATCTTTTGTGGATTTAAAGAACTAGGATATTGGCATTCCCAATGAACTCCTGGGGCCAGAGCTTGAAGTTCAGCTGAAGCCAGATGGGTGTCTTCTGCTGTAGGTCGTGTCACAGCCCCTGTGACACTGCTTTTCATAGTGCTTGTTATAATATCCCAGACACAGCACCCACAGCTTTAAATAGGCTATGGAGAGGTGATGTTCTACCACGATAAAGGTTTTTCAATTCTGGAATCAGCTTAAGGTCCTAATTTCCCTTTGAAAACAAATCAGAATTTGAAGTGAATTTTTTTTTTTTGGGGGGGGGGGAGGGGAAGCAGTCTGAGCTGAGCATCTGCATTTGCATCACTGAACTCTCTCCCTCCCAAATACTCCCAAACTACGTTAGTATGTCAGAAGGGTCCAGACTGAATCACACTGGGTCATACTGTCCCCAGGCAGGAGCCACGCCTTTGAGCCAACTAACTCCCAAGAAAACAGGGAAAGCTATGGTGGAGCCCAGGTCTTCAGTATTTCTCAAATTTATTGCCAATGATGCAGTCTGGCAGCACAGTAGGCTCACAGACTGCTGGGATTTGTCTGCAGAAACATAGGCAGCAGATAGATGGAATTATTTCTATTTATTCTCATTGGACCACACCTAGAATACTATGTCCAACTTTGGGCCCCTCAATAAAGAAAAGATTCAATAAATATGGATATGATCATGGGGAGGAGAATCTGGAGCACATGCCCCACAAGACGAAATTGAGGGAGCTGACTGTGTTCAGCCTAGAGGAAAGAAGGTTTGGTGGAAATATGGTATGACTTTTTCAGTATGTACAGGTTCAGCCTCAGGAACACAAAGCAAATGCTTTTGCTGACGTGATGCATGACAAGAGGACAGAAAAAGAAAGTTATGAATTGGAAGAGGGAGGATTCTAACTTGACAAAAAGTGTACAAATCAGGAGTTGGGATCCTGGGGAGGCTGCACAGGCCAGTGGAGGCAGTTGACTGGAGAGATACCTTATTATGCCTTTACATTAGGTTTATGCCCACCACCTATCACACACCCACATCCCAGCCCATTCAGAACCAGTGTTTCCTTCCTGCCTTTTGAAAATGGCACTTTCTGCCAATATTTTGATATCTTTTTGGATTTAAGAAACAAGAAGAATTTAAATAAGAAAAAAACTCTGTATTATTTATTGGAATGAATGCTTTTACTGCAGTTTGACCTCCCACTGCCCAAATAATGACAAAAAGCCTACAATGTAGATTACCATCGCTTAGGAACTAGATACAACATACACTGGCAGCGGTACATGTATTTTCAAAGCAAGAGCTCAGCCCCTGTGTTATAGTAATGATCTAGACACTAGGAAATCTCTGGGAAATGGCTTTGCCATGGTCTTGCTGTGGGAATCCAGACAATAAACTTATCCCCAAAAATAGAAATACTTTCTCAGGAGACCAAAGGCAGCCACGGAATCTCCATAAGGACAGATTGCAGCTCAGAGAGGGAGGGATTTCTCTAGTTTCTCCATAGAGACAAACCTCCTTTACCTCAATCCTGTTCTGCTGCACAGACTAATTTATTGTCTGTTCAAAACCGGCACAGGAGCTCTTGCCTGTCTCAGAGGAGCTCTATGAAATTAAGTTCATTAAGCCGTGTTAAGTCCCTTGAGATTCTCGCATGGTTAAATTTCGGGAGGGTAGAGAGCACTGTCATCTAACAAGGGGCCTCCTCTGTCCAACAAATGTGCGATACACACTTGTGTGTTGTGTTGAAGAAACCAAATCTGTTCTAGTTCTTCTGAGATTTAACTTTTTTTCCTGTGTTCTTCAGTCCCATACACATTAAAACAATCCATGTAGCAGTCTCCGGGCCATCAAAAAGGAAAATTGTAATAAAAAACATCAGAATAAATCCTACTGCCATCAAAAAAACGTCCTATGAACATTAGGCAAAATGTCAGTGAGATTCAATAAATCATAAGACAGACCAAGACTACTAAGACATAGGGGTGTTACCTTTCTGTCCCCATTTACCAGCAGGATTCTTGAATGGCCATAAATACACTCAGAAAGCAGGTTCATGTGTTGGATAGCTGTACATAATTCATGGCTCCTTGCAGGTGCTTATTATGAAGCCATTTTCAGTGTTATAAACAAGACTGGCAATTTCCCACAGGCATTTATCCTTTCTCTGGTGCTCAAAGAGGTAGAATTGACTGATGTGGCTCCAGTACTGGGAGGGGGACATCAGTATCTGCTGGCAATGCCTGACCACTCCATTTGCAGGATTTGCTGGGGCAGTATGTCCCTATGGAGGGACGTGGCTCACACTGGACTCCTCCTCCTCCTCCATCCCAGCAGCTGGGTGAGAACCAGGTTTGCCTGGGAGTTGGGCACTTTAGCACAGGACAGTGGCTACACTAATAAACCCAGCAATGTGAGGGCGAATAAAGGTTTCCCATCACGGCGAATGCTGACTGTGTCAACACACTTTGTTCACAGCAAGCTGTGCAAAGTGACTGTTCTGGTTTGCAGATGCGGAACATCCAGCCTTATTTTCAAAGGTGTCTGCAAAACCCACTAGTTTTGACAGTAAAAAAACAGTAAGTGCCAACATATGGATTTCAGGCACTAATTGCATGCACCATGACTTGAATAAATTGCTGCCTGGAGCTTTGCCAAAATAGATTATTTCACTTAGCGATTACCGGATGTGCACTGCAGTTTTGATGCTGTGGCACACGTCCCAAGGCAGCATGGAGCTACGGTGGAGGTGTGCCTCAAGTGATGCAACCTCAGTGCACATAACTCTGGTTTACATTGTCCTCTACTGCACTGAATCTACTACACAAAGTCTTAGATGTCAGCTCCTCTCCAGAACATGTTACCTGTGCTCTTATCTAGTTGGTTGCCTAATCAGGATATCATTTTCAGAATCAGATATTCAGATCAGGATGGAAATGTCTGGAAAAAGGGACTGTTCTGAAACCAGTTACATCAGCCAAGTTCCTGAGGCTTGAGCTCTTTCAGAAAACTAGTCCCTAAAATCAAGAAACTACAACATTCCACAAAATCCCCAGTTTGATAATTTCAAGAAGAGTGTCCTGATCTGAATTAATAACAGATACAACTTCACTGAACTCCATGAGCAATCATAGTTCTCAGGGATGATTGGGTCACTATCCTCTGTAATTAATCAGACTTTCTTATATTTTATAATTTTTAGTCTACAAAAAAACTACCATCTCGACAGCTTTGCAGTGAAGAGCATTACAGCAAACAGCTCTAAACACACAAAAACTTCCTTCTCCCCAGAGCCCAGGAATCAGAATTGCAGCAGTTTGCAGGGACCCTAGAAGTATAGCGACCTCAAAGGCTGGGAGTCCCTGTGTAAACTGGGAGTGTAGTTCTGTTTGCCTGTGCATGGATGCTTTTGCAGATTAAACTAAAAGAAAAACAAAACAACAACAAAAATAACCACAGAAAAAAAAAACAATAAAGAAGCTGCTCTATCTGTTGGGAGCATCTTTCTGTGAGCTGAAGGCTTGTCTATGCACTGAAAAGCATTGCTTGAGCTGGAAAATGGACTTTTTTAGCCACTTTGAGGGGAAAAATGCAAAATGATATGTGTGCATATCCTCATTATGGTTTAGCTAAAATAAAATAATTTCTGCTAGAATAAACTGAGACAAGAATAGCAGTTCCAGCCCACACGGTTCTGAGAGAAATGTTCCATAATAGCTACACAGAGGACATTCTTGTCACTAAATCAGAGTGCTCTTGTTGAGAGAGGACATGTGAACCAAATCATGTGGATGTGTCAACATATAGTCAAGATCAAAAGCCACACAGACTCAACAATTCTCAAAGCATCCATTGTACCTTGGTGACAAAACAAGCCTCTCTGCCCATCCTGTTGCTTTAAAGCTGTTCATTTACATCACCACGATGGAAATTAAATCCCACACTTCCAGTATAAGGCAGTTTAATGTGTGTTACCATCTAGCAGGGAGGTTAAGGACACACTGTCAGCTTTCTGAGGGGCAGTAACTTGTTCAGCCACAGCACTTCCCATGCTTTATCCACTTGCAAAACCACAGAGCATTAGCTAAAGCTCCCTTTCCAGAAGTGTGGAGAAGGTTTTAATTTGGTTTAAACTAAAATAAACCACTCTTAGCAGTTTATTTTGTAAAGGGCAAGCTTCAGCTCCACATACACAGCTGAGAGGCCAGGACATCCCACCTGGTGGGGACCACATCCCTGGTGTTCCAGAAGGACAGGAGGGCAAGGATCTCCTGAAGTCCTCAGTTCCATGTGGCCCAGGGATTGTGAAAGTCACTGTACACGTGTGGTTGGCAGCAGAGTCTGGCCCAGATGAGATTACACCAGCTTACAGGGTGAGACTGAGCCACAACAGGACACTAGTCCAGTGTCTGCATTACAGAAAAGACAGAATCTAAATCTATAAAATCCCAAGTATTACAGTTGCTGAAAAGAAATAAAATTCTTCTGATTTTTGGAGTTGTTTTTACCAGACTGTCTAATTTGCTACTGACGTCTGAGCCCTCAAAATTTGCCTGTTCCACAACATGTTTTTCAAAACAGTCCTTTGCCTTTGAATTCTCACAGACATAGTCTGTGGTCAGAGAAACATCTGGAGAAAATGATTGGGCAATTTTTAATAATTTTCCCTAGGATTCTCAAGTACACTACTGCTTTTCGAATGGTTTTGTCAGGCTGTACTCTTAGCTTTAAATTTAATTTACTGGACACAATTTTTAGTGACCAAGAGGAGAACTCCAAAATCTCCCCTTTGTCATTTAAGAAGCTATCATAGGAAAAAATGCCATAGCCTTTCTTGATTTCTTTCCAGATATGATCAGGACACACACTTTTGTGAGAACAAGAGAGTAGATTTGGGAATATATAATCACTGGACATAGCAATGTATAAAAAAAAAAGGACTTTGGACCACATAAATCACACAAGATGGGCAAATAGAGATTAATAAAAGTTTTTATCATTTATGAAAAACATTAGGTCATCATGGCATTGTGCAGTACTTGAAGAGTACTAACATTCAACAAATATGCCATCTCAGGAGGTCTGCAGTCAGAAAATCTCAGAAAAAAGTTTAAATCAGTAAAAGCTAGGAGAGCTGTAATAAGTGGGATCAGAAAGTTCTCCAAACCACTGGTACATCTGTGATATTTGCACTAATGAGAAATTTATGTCTTATTAGTGTATTTGGTTATCAAATACAATGAATCTTGGAGAAGATGAATCCCACTATGAACAGCAAAGGCATGCAAATCCCTAGACCTAAGTGAGGAACACAGACTGAGACTGAAGTGTATTGTCCATTTTGTGTCTAATTCTCTATTGATTTAAACAGACTCATTTTCACAAAAGTAAATGTCCATTCTAGTTCCAGTAGAACCCAGGGAATTAACTGGGCAGCAGAACAGCTTTTGTGCTTATGCACAGTGCACTGCTCTCACTGGAGTTTATCAACATCCTCTATCAACACCCTCAATCTGTGACTGTCAGAACACATCTTATTAAAAAAACACTGTTAATGCCTTTCCCCGGATATTTCTGTCCAATTTTATAAACACCCCTCTTTAACAATCTGTGTTTTTTCACTCTCTCTCCAGGTGGCAAATTTGCTCAGACTCTTCCAGATCCCCCAGATAAGCTACGCCTCCACCAGCGCCAAGCTGAGCGACAAATCCCGCTACGACTATTTCGCACGGACTGTGCCTCCGGACTTCTACCAGGCGAAAGCCATGGCTGAGATCTTGCGATACTTCAACTGGACTTACGTCTCCACAGTTGCTTCAGAGGGCGACTATGGGGAGACAGGGATTGAAGCCTTCGAGCAGGAAGCTCGCCTGCGCAACATCTGCATCGCCACCTCCGAGAAGGTGGGGCGGTCCAACATCAGGAAGTCTTATGATGGCGTGATCAGGGAGCTGCTTCAGAAACCCAACGCCAGGGTGGTGGTGCTCTTCATGAGAGGGGATGACTCTCGGGAGCTCATTGCAGCTGCCAACCGCTTCAACGTTTCCTTCACCTGGATCGCCAGCGACGGATGGGGAGCCCAGGAGAGTATCGTGAAAGGCAACGAGCGCATCGCTTCTGGGGCAATAACCTTGGAGCTTGCTTCCCATCCAGTTAAAGAGTTTGACAGGTACTTCCAAAGTCTCAGCCCTTACAATAACAGGCGCAACCCCTGGTTCAAGGACTTTTGGGAGCAAAAATTCCAGTGCAATCTGCAGAACCGAAAACCACACAAAAAGGCTTGTGAAAAGCACTTCACCATCAACAGTTCCAACTACGAGCAAGAATCCAAGATCATGTTTGTTGTGAATGCTGTGTATGCAATGGCCCATGCCTTGCATAAAATGCAGAGGACTCTCTGTCCAAACACCACCAAGCTCTGTGATGCCATGAAGCATCTGGATGGCAGGAAGCTGTACAAAGATTATCTCCTAAAAGTAAACTTTACAGGTAATAACTTCTCTTTTCATATATAAAAAATATCACTGCAATTAATGAAATGCTCATCAGTCACAGTAATAACTAGCTGAATTCCTGATAGAACTTTTATCACAGTTCAGACCAGGGTGGTACCCAGGCAAAGACAACTCTGTCACCGGAAGGCAGAAAGAAGGATCAGGAGTTTGAGGAGAACCCCAAAAAAACCAGCTTGATGCTCCTCCTGCTTCCAGCAGAAGGAAGAGGTGAAGGTGGCAGCAGCTGGTCTTGGCAATGTTACCCTCCATCTTCTAAAAATTCCACACACCAACATTCATTTAATTCACAGGCAGTCTGGACATGTCTGGAAGCTGATGGTCATTTCACCACCTGCTACGCTAGGCAGCTGCCTGCTATTCCCATGCCAAGACTTGGCCTTTTCTTCCTTATTTTCCTATGAATTTACATAATAACTGGACCATGGCCAATGGCCAAGGTCCTTGCAATAGTGCCATTTCCTGCGTTACAGAACTACAGGTTTAATGACAAATTATAAAAGAGCTATGTTAAACATGTGCAGGAGAAGTGGAGAGAGGGTGGACAATCTGGGAATGATATGAGCAAATTTCATGGGGACTCGCCACACTTCGTGTGATATCTCTGTGTTTCTACCATCACATATGGTTGGTCTTAGCTTTGTGATTAATATTACACCATAGCAATATTACACCATAGCAAGGCTAAATAGATCTACAGAGGTAACAAGTAAACTGTAGACCATCCTGGTTTTTTGCTGTTACATTCTTTCTTCTGAAGCATCTAGGTTGAACTTGCATTTCTATGTATTATTAAACTGATATTCTCGGCTGAATGAGTTGATAGCAAGGAAACATCATGCTGTGCTTTGTGTGAGAACTAACTCCAAGAGGAATAGAAGGATAAATATGTGTAGGATTCAGCATACTCAGTCCCAGGAGATCCTCAGTAATTGTAAAATGCTAACAGCACTGGAAACTGTGTGAAACTGTCATATTGGAGCTTGAACTTTTCCCCTCTTTAGAGGTCTTCTCAGCATTTACTTCAGACCATCTCTAGATACTACTAACCACATCCCTTGTGTTTTTCTCACTCCCAGTGGGATATGGCTAGTGTGGCCAAGTACTCCACTTTCTTGGGTACTTGCTTATCTACCTCCCAGCACATGCTGCAGAGTTCCTTAGGATGCCTGGCCTCCCAGGATCCTGATACCTGAGTAGCTGACAAGTTTGAAACACATTAGGAATTCCTGCAACCCATGTGCCTGGATTTCTTTACCACAGAAATCAGGAAGGGACAGATGGGACTGGTCCGTTGCTGCATTTTACCTGTCAGGAAGGGATTCAGCAGGATGCACGACCTTGGACATGCTCTGGTAATAAAGATTCAATCACAAAGGAAAAGTTATGTGAGAGCAGCTGCAAAGTGAGATACTTCAAACCCTCATCTGGGTGCTGCATGCAGTGCAGCTGAAGCCACATGTCTTGCCTGTGCAACACGATGCTTATGTGCATCATGCCATTGGTCTGCTAAAAAATTGCTGGATCAGTGAAGACAGTCACATACCATGACGTATGCAGACACCTAGACAATGTACACATGGCATGTGTCGTTCTGTCACTGCATTTGATTTGTTTATTATTGTCACAAGCAGCCCAAGTCAGAATGAAACTACCTCTTTGGTTTTAGACCTCAAGAAATTAAGAATTGTCCTTTCTCCTTCCCCTCCTCACAGCTTTTAAAACATGGAAACTATTTTCTCAGTTATCCTCAGAGATACTTGAATGTCTCCAAATTGTTGAAATCATTTGGTTTTAGGAGAATAGCATTTCATGGAAGCTGGTTCCTGGCATACTGATAAGGGAAGGCAAAGGTGTGCAGTGTGCTTCTGTCTTTGCCAAGACAGTAATGACCTACCCAAATGCATAGGCACTTTAATATCTTAAATTATTTTAAAACTTTTTCTGACACCAAGGGTATTTTTATGGGCTTAAATGCATACACTGTTAATAGACTCTAGGTTTAGCACCAAGTAATCTTGGTTCCAGTACAGTATTCTTAATCATTTTTCTAACATGAATACATTTTTCAAGCACCCAAGCATATTCCCACTCAACATCTAGATCCAAAGTCAACCCCATCTTTCTTCAACCAAAACTCCAGGAAAATATTTATTTAGCTACAGCCAGAAAAAAAAAAAATTATTTTGACTGAAATATCTTTTATACTTTTATGATTTGGAAGTTGAAGCTGTTAAAGCTGGAAAAAAATTGAAGCTTGTAATTGTGCAATTTTGAAAACAGAAGGCTCTTTTTATGAACAAAATTAGTTTTAAAATCAACTTGGAAATCTTTGAAACTCTGAAGAGCTTTCATTTCCAATTTAAAACATTAAGAAACCTGTCAAGTTCTTTTCCAGTGGCTTTGTTCCATATATATTTTTACCAGATTACAACATAATTTTCTCATCTCATTTCTTTGTTATCAGTTCTTCCATTATAATGCGAATTCCTGTTTTAATATGAGTTATTTTTTAAGGTGAGTGATTTTCACATAGCAGTTAATCAGCAAATCTCCCATGACTTCTTCCTTTCAGAAAGGTGTGAAATTTTCATACATATGTGAAATTTTCATACATATAGGTCTTGTTGATTTCTATGGGACCAAGAATTATCCTTGACTCTTTTCTGGCTGAAGAAAGTGTTTGGGTATGTTGCTAATGGAAAATCAGGACTTTGCTGCATGGGATATTTGATCAGTGATATTCTCATATTTCCACCTCCAAATCTGAGAATGTTTTCCCAGTGTGGAGAGAGGATGGTCTGGAAGCTACCAGTCCATCAGGTACACTGCAACCAAGCCAGGTTGTGGAGTTTCTCTCTTCCTTAGCCCGCATAGAGGTTCACGCCCACCTCAAGGAAGCAGGCAAGAAACAGAACAGTGATAAGCAGATCTGCAGACACACAAACAGCTATTTAAGCAATGCCTCCTCTGCTGAAAGGCAGAGGTACATATAGATGAGCCCTGCATGCATAAACCTGCAGCTTTCCATGAAAGAAATCTGGCAAATGGCTCTGAATGTATTCTCCCATTTTCCAGGAACATCTGATGGTGCATTTCAAACACACCAGTCTGAGTAAATGATCAGGTGCATTTATATGACTGGTGTGGGACTGTGCGATTTTAGACATTTACCCTTCACACTCAAATTAGTTTTGGTTGGTCTTTGATTACAGTTAATGGAGAGGATCGGTACTTACAGAGTGTGCTCCAGCCCATGTGAGGTATGATTTGCCCCTACACCTCTCACCTACTGACTACAAATGGAGCATAGAGCAACTAAGATTTATTTTCACTTACCATTTAGCTGAAAGCCTGAAGTGAGGCTCTCAAATTCAGCAATAATATGATTTGCAGAGGAATATTCAGGGACCAGCTAACAGCAGGGTTGGAGTAGAGGACTGGTTGGGATTTGTGCACCCTTATGCTGCCACTGCTGCTGACATGCTGTGTGACAGGTATTCCATTAATATCTCTGGGGTCCTACTTATTTCTCCTTTTTCATTAAATTGAAATAACTCCACAGAACTGAAGTGTGGCATTAAGGCAGCGTGAGATTTCATTCCTTATTGTCTGTGAGAAACACCAAGCACATAATTTTCTTGCAAGTCAGTAAGACATATATGACAAATGTCGTGATATCCTGAATCTTTTCAGGAAGGAAAAAAAAAGAAACACCTGTGCCTGATTCCAGCTTCTAGCAGAAGGATGTGAGAATCCAAATCCCCTAGATAAATGCACTCTATCTCAGTGCTTGTTTGGCCTTTCAAAGAGATATAGGCTGGTTCATCTTCTTGATCTTCCCATCCTGTGCATTCCCTCCTGAGGGCACAAGTGCAGCACTTGATGTTCTGAGTTATGATGCTTTTCTGCTGATAAAGAGAGGCTGGTTCAAGAGGCTGTTAACTTGTATTACCAGAACAACAAAGTGCTGGAAAAAAGTAAAGGGCTCCATGGGAAAGAGCACAAACTCAACTCCTCACCACACCCAGCCATTGCTTGGTGAAGGGCAGCATACAGGGGGGACTATGGGGGGCTACGAATCCAGGGGTGAACCTCAACATAAGTCAGAGCTTCACGTATCCAGAAGACATTCTTCCTCACAAGGGTGCAGGGGACAGTGCAACAACCAGCTTTGCTAACTATTTTAACTCATTTAAGCCACCAGGAGGACAGAGAAAAGCAGTGTTATCACTGCCCACAGCTCTACTGCAAACCTCACAGTGTTTGTCTTGTGCCAGGATAGTGAGTGCTAGCATAGCCAGGGAGAAAGGGGTGTCCACCATTTGGGACAAAATAAGTGGCTGGCTACTGCACAGCTGTTCCCCACGTGTTGCTCCCTGGTGTAGCTGCCTCTCTAGAACATTGGACTGGAGGTGATGAAGGGCAGCGATGACATTCGAGGACCAGCATTAGCTCCATCAGGGCCAGGGTTGCTGAGCTGGCTGTGCAGCATGACAGCCTTGTCACCCAAGGGTGTGGGGTTGGGCTCCGGCTTTTTGCTCTGCAGTAAGCAGGGCTGATGGCATCACAGGGCTAACTCTGCCTTGAATCTATTGTGGGAGTGTATGGGCAGAGAGAGGTTGGATTTTGGGATGTATGCATGTCCACCTGTCTTATGCAGCTTTCCGAATCTCCACAGCTAATGGTTGGAGGAATTTAACTAAAGTAGTAGCCTTGGGAAACAGGTCAACAAAAATTTTAGGCAACGCATGTATTTATAGTGCTCAGTTCTTTTCCTACCCCTTTCTTTGTCCAGAGGTACAAGAGTCACAGTCCTGTCCCTTTCTGTATTGTGTTCAGAAGTCCATCTCTTCTCCAGCCAAGCCTGTGTCATCAAACCTAGCTTATACTGGGCAAAATCCTCTCCTGTAGCTAACCCAAATGGCTATTCCAAATGAGAAAAGGATTGTAAGTCAGATCTGATTTGTTCCCTTTCATCCATTGGACTTTATGACAAAACTTTTATTCCTCCCTGGTCCTACATTTCTGTGTGATTTATTTCCTTTCTTTTTTTCCTCCTCACTGTGCCCCCTGTCAACACTCAAATAATATGAAGCAGAAACACAAATTCACCTTCTCATTTATTCTTGAACACTGGTGACTTCTGTTGTGGGAACATAATTTCACAGACCATTTCCATCGTGACTGTGCCATCCAAGTAAGAAAGAGCTTAAAAGTCATGGTCTGCAACAAGCAGATGTCACCTCACTTCTGAGCACAGAAGCATTGGTGCCTGCTCTGGGATTTAGCCATAAATACTTCCTGTCAAAAGTCCACTTCAAAACTCAATGCCTGGCCAGGCTGCATGGAGCGCAGACCAAAAACTCTGCATTTGCTGTCACAGGCAGATTGCAGATGCAGAAACGTAAAAGGCCAGGTATGAGTTTACAGCAGGGAGTGCCTGTCAGTAGATGTGCAGGCTAAAGACAGAGCTCAAAGCCCAGGTTCTGCAGCAGAGGGCCCTACTACTCTGTCATCGCACCCAAGGAGTTCCTTCTCATCAGGTCAGATCCCCCTTGCCTTAAGCACTCAGTCAGCAGTGAGGTCCTCCTGATCTTCCTTGTGATGCTTATTTGTAAATGAAAACAAAACACAGCTTTCAGATGAAGGTAAAAGTTTCATGTGCAGAAGGCATCTAAACACCCTGTTAATCATAAAAGTAGTGAAAGTGTAATTCATGATGGATTTGTAGCTAATAAAATCAAGGAAAATGTAGAGTGAATTCCCCTAGATACTAATTAAAAATACACATGAAAAAGATGTCTAGGATTTATAGAAAAAATTTCTGCCTTTTCTTGGGACCACAGATGTGTCATAGAATTTAAAACTTTGCAAGCAACTAAGGGACAGTCTCTGAAAGCACACTTGAGATTTGCTGTTTCAAAGCAGAGGAAGAGTTGAACTTGCACAGTATTTTCCCATATTTCTCTCTATATTAGAGTTACGTTGGTGTATACACACACAGAGCTCTAGAGAGATTTTGATGGCCTGGTATTCCTGGTGGCCCCATCTACTTTCTTCTTTCTTCAGCTGTCTCTTCGCAGACCTTATGGGGATAAGCAGTTCCTTTCTGTTGGGCAAATTTACCCCTCCAAGGGTAAATAAGCTAATCTCTGCTTAGTCCTTCCTGAAGCATTTCATATGTTTATATAATAATATATTTCTGTAATTTATATATATATATGCATTTCTATGTATATTTAACGATGTATACTATAGATTCAAATACTAAAGAATCTTTTCATCCTCTAGTTTAGTTTTGAGGTATCATGATGGCAAAAAACTGATCTGCACTCCAGATGTGTTGTGTGTCACACACTGACCCATGTAAACTGGATACCTGGGCTGGCAGCAGGACACAGGCATCGTCATCCCTAGGGCACAACTTCCAAATAAAATTTTCATTAAAACATCTCTTGTTATGATAGCAGGTCAGTGACCTACCTGTTAGTGGTGTCTGCTGTCTAGCCAGCAACCATCATAAAATTCTACCTTTCTATGCTTTCATTTGGCACTAATTCACAGTAATTAGCCTGAGTGAGCAGGGCAGAGGCTGAATTGTGTTTTTACCCCTTGAGATAAGCTCCAGCAGCTGAGGCCAAGGTGTGCTGGGCCATTGCTCGCCATCTAGCTCAGGAGCAAGGTACTTTTGCCTGCAGCCACCACTGCCACCACTGCCACCTCTGCCTGCTGTCACTGCTCTCTGCCTGACCTGGGCACTGAGTTCCCATGGATAGAAAGATGGGAAATGCAGCATTAGCAGGACACAGAGCAGCGACAGCTTTTCTTCATAGTCCTCAGGAAGTCTCTGAAAGTATGTTGCCTTCAGCCTTTACCCAGCTGGGTGTCATTCCTGGAAAGCCTGCAGAAACCACAGGCCAGCAACGGCCCCAAACTTGTTATGATGGCATATTTAGGTGAAGGTGCTTTGACATTCCTAAAATTGCAAATAGCTGTCCATCTCAGTTTCCTCTACTTGAATATTTACACAACCCACTGCTTCGTCTGAGCTATCAAATACTGAACATAAAATTAAATAGTCTGTGCCTTGTATGTAAATTATAGTCAGCTGCTTATCTCATATTAATAATGTGGCCTTTAGGCATCCATAAATCTCTAGATATCACAGCATCTATGAAAATGTGTGAATGAGGATGAGATTAGACACCCTGTGTTTATGGAGAAACACATGACTGACAAACTGAGCAATGATTTTCTTTCAGATCACATATTTGAGAGACAGAAGGCTTGGTAACCTAATTTCTCTAAATCACAGACTTCTGTGTTTGCCTGCTGCTTGTTTTATAATAGTTATTGTTATTATTTTATCTTTTGTTTTGATGGAAAATGTCATGTGAATCCCAAATACCAAGGGTCTGCACATTCCAAGTCCTCAAAGGAGCAGGAAGTCTCATACAACCTTTTCATCCCCCAAATATGCACACTCCCTTTTCCAGTCCTACTGGGATTTGTGATAGGGGGAAACCATGGGATTATATTCTTATTCTTCATGCAGATTTTCCTGTGAGACACACTCACGCGTAAGTGATGTCAGGTCTGCTTGTGGCCTGGAAGGACAAGTTATCATGTGAGAGAAGAATTTGGGTCAGGATTTCTATCCCTTACATTTTAGCATATAATTTTTCTCCAAAAAGCCCAAGGGAGGACAAGATTCTTCTGTACTACCTGCTACAGAAGAGCAGTTTAGCACTTTCGTAATTAATATCAGTTAGTTTCACTTGGACACTGAGATATATGTTAGGGGCTGACAAAGGCAGAAGTTGTGCTTAGAACATGACCAAAAAAGTGTTAATGAGGATTAGGGCTAGGACATGAGAAGGAGATTCCATTTTACTCTTTTGATTAGTCCAGCTGTGTCCTGGACTTCCAATAAGTCCAAAAAAAATTGGTCTTTCCAAAAGGTGATGAAGAAAACTACAGAAAGTCACAAACCTAGATGTCTAAACCCAAAGATAATCAAATGTTACATTATTTTTCACGAAACCTCTATCTTTGTTGGCAGATAATAATTATCCTACAAAGGCAGAAGTGAAAGCATAATCTGTAGAAAAACATCTTTTCTCCTAAAATAAACTAAATATCACTACATCCCTGGAAAACACATTTTGTTTGCCCAGTAGAGAACAGTGCAAAGATACTCCCAGGCTAACACTGACTAAACAGGAAGAGGAACCAGACCAGTATAGCTGCATTAGCATGACAGTGATGCTCAGCCCAGTCTGGTGTTGCAATCTCGACATGGATCATGGTCTGAATCCTCCATCACTTGCATGTAGCATGTCTCCAGACAAACCTGTCCCAAGATGACTGTTGTACTGTACTTGTTAAATTGCAGCCCAGATGAGCATGTGAATCTGTTTCAGCTTTCTGGGAAGCCTGAACTATTCCCTTCAAGCTTGTCTTGCCCGTTTCTGATTCACAGTGCAGAAAAAAAACCTCAATGATACAAGTCTCTATTTAAAAGGCAGAAAGAAACTCAACCCAAACGCCAAACAGCCATTGTTTAAACTTTTAAACTAAAATGTTTTTTCCCAAAATTTTTTCTATTTTTCAAAAAGCAATCAGGTCTATATTTTCACAGAGCAGAAACTCCTTTTGCTTATGTATATTCGCCACAAACTGACCCTCTACACAATTCCCATCAACTATAAACTGGATGGACCTGGCAGACAAATGTGTTTGACTTTCTTTCATTTCCTCATCTGTCAGAGCCATGTTACTAAACACCTCTAAAAGCATCTCATAGAATGTCTACTTTGGCATCACTGCACCATTTATGGTTATTTTGTTAGCAAATATAGAATATAATAGAAAAATATATTTCATTCCTGTTATCTGGGTGAGTCATTTACTCTTATTTCCTTCTTCCTGCAATGAAAGTATATTCATCTGAGGATATAACAAGTGAAGACAAAGAATACTAAAATTCTTCAAGGCACAGGGAACACACATGTTCATGCACAGGGATATCAGAAGCAGAGAGACTTCTAACTGAAACGTTCACAAAATCCTAGTGTAGCATGGCTCAGCCACAGGAGCAATCCTTTGATTTGGTTCCTCACCTCTTGCTCCAGCCACGGACAACTCACCTGCTCACTGCTGGGATGCAAAAGGAAACAGGGAAAATGTGTGTGAGAAAGCTGAGGGAAGCACAGCCCTGAATAAAGTCCTCACACAGCATATATGTGCCACAGAAGTCCCATGTGACTGTGTAGCTAAGAGAATATGGATTTCCAGGGTGGAATGTGATTCCTAAGGGCTATATCTGATATAACTTTGACTCTGTGACCCAGTATCAGCCACGCTGTTTTACAGGAAATTTGGATTGAAAGACGCACACAGGGCTGCACCCACACACAGACACATTCACAACAGCACTCACTCACTGTTTTTTAAAGTTATTGAACCCAATTCTATAATAAAAGATAGTAACTTGATGTATGATTGTTGAGTTTGCATCTGTAAAAAGTGAACAGCAAATCCAAAAGCAGCAATCTTTCCACACCAAAGGGAAGGGAGAACCTCTTGGCGCTGAGGTAGCAGCACTGATGAGTTCCAGCATCCACAACCAGGGAACAGCCCCAGAGTGATTCTTCTCTCAATCTTCCTTTTGTTCTTTTACTTGCAGAGGCCATTACTGGCATTGTACCTTCTTGTTATCACTTTTGTCTTTTCACCATACGCAGGATGTTTTGCATATGCTGCATACATGCTTTTCTTTATATTGATTATGCCCTTAAAATAATCCTCCCTCCTTCCCAAGATTAAATTTCTGTAGTGATCAGTAGCTGGCTGTGTAAACCTCTGGAGCCTCAAGCATCTTCCTGTGCTTCTGCTAAAGAACTCTCTTGCTCTCTTCCTGTGGAACAGTTTCTTTGTCACTTTTTATCTTTTACAATAGGTCTTAAATTTGCTCCAAAACACTAGGACATGCTTGATCATATGCAGGAGTGTATGGAGCAGGGTTGCTGGACCCTTCTATGCTAAGCAGCAATGTCCTTGTTGCCTGTAACATCCAAAGGTTGTGTTATTATGGTTCCTTCCCTTGACATAAATAATTATACAGGTGCACCTATAAATAAATTTTGCCTATGGTTGCTAAAAAAATAGAATTTTTGCAGGACATATCTCTATTGTCCTCATAAAAGGAGAAGCTGATCACTGCTCCAAGTGATCAGTTTTATGTCAAAGATTGGCCTGCTGTGCCAGGACAAGTGTCCACCAGACAGTGACTGATAAAACACTGTATGAAGCTGCTATTGGGAACTGATGGAAATGTGCTGAAAAAGTTTGTTAAACTTCCTCAACTGTATTTGTGTATCTACTTGAATAAATAGCTAATGGCTAGTTAATGCTCCAGTAAATGAAAGAATAAAACCCCCATCTTTAAAGATTCTTTGGAGAAGAAATTATCTCAGGTCAGAGGGAGGTTTGTGGCAGTGCTGTTGATGTCCTTTCTAGATCTCTGAAACACTTTATCAGTCGAAGCCTATCAATGTGTCTCTGCTTCCACCATAAAACAGAAAAATAAATCAACATTTTCTTTTTACATTTTTCCCTGAGGTCCAGTGGTTGCTGTTGCTGAACTGATTCAGTGGAGCAAAACATTAGCAGAAATGATTCTGTGCTTTCAGCTTTATCTTTTATTCCTGAGAGTAGAAGAATTTGCAAGTATTAATAGAACACCCATCTTGCATGTTGTAGCATAAGGCATGCCAGTGAACACTGATGATAATGGGAGAGGTGACGTCCTACCTTTGCAGCTGGTGTGTAATATGCATGAATAACCTTAAAAGCCAAGAGTTCTTATCCCTTCTCTCACTATCTTTTTACTGAAATTCATTGTTTTGAGAAGCCCATTTTCACCTCTTGACTGGCTGACTCGAGGTTTGGCCAGACATGAGATAAACTGTACTGAATACTGACTTAACTTGGAATTTCAGTAGATGTGCATTTTCAGCCACCGCCTTACTATAAGGAAATGAGTAAAAATAAAATCCAGACTCAAACCTCTACAAAGGAAGATGAGCACGTTTCATGTGTGTAGTGAGCCTTACTGAAAGCATTAGTTTGGTTTCTTCTTTAGTGGCCAAAATTCAAGCCAGCCAGCTTTCATGTGTTTTTTGATACACTTTGTAATATAATAACTGTAGAACTATCAATGGAGGAAGCTACCCACTGTCCTGATGGCAGCTCATGTTAGCCAGAGCCCACCGTTGGCAGTGTCTATTTCTCTCCACTTGATTATAGATGCTCTGTGAGAAAACTGCACTCCCAATATTGCTACTAATTAGGTTTAGGCTAAAGAAATGTAGGCCATTTTTTTTCATTCACATATTATATTCAGAGAGAAAACAGATCCACTCCAGAATCTTACACCATGAGATGTGTGAAACGCTTATATTTCCAGCTGAACTCCAAGTGCTCTTCGTCCTCCACTAACATTATGTCAGATGTGTCAAATGCTGTAACTGAGCTGAGCATGTCTGAGCATAAAGGTTCCAGTGTTTCACCATAGCAGTGTTTCTTTGTTCCAGCTCTGAGGCATTTTACAGCTCCTTTTTTTTTTTTTTCTGCAAAATGTTCACTAAATTTGAGCTTCAGTTATTTCAAATAGATGTTCTCTTTAGAATTCACTACTTATGGTTTTATTTTCCTACTGCAAATACAATTTCATTTTGCAAATTACCTCATTATTAGCAATTTGTAGGGTGATTGCTGAAAGTTTTCAGTAACTCCTTAACAAAAATAATAGCATAGAGTCATAAGATATGTAGGAAGAGGCAATACTTTTATTAGGCTGCCCACATATCTGGAAAAACCAGAAGTTTTTGGCATAACATCCCTTTGTCATATCTTGTCTTTCATCTTGATCATCCCTTGTGTTTCTAAACTACATACTTTTAAAGAAGGGAACAAAAAGCTTTTCAGCAATTACTCTGCAGATGGATAGCAATGAGGCTCTTTGCAAAGTGAAATTTTGTTTCCAGGAGGAGATAAAAACCAGATATCCTAAACTCTGAGCAGAGCTGTTCCTTCAAAATAAATGAAGGTCAAATTTATTGAGAAGTGTTTCTGATAACCTAATGGAGTGATCTTGTGCCTGAAGGCTTGTGCACTTCTCCCATCTATAGACTAGTCTAACAAGAAATACTACCTTTCTCATGCACTTGAAATTTCTTGGATCTTGGAATGTAACAGCTACAATATTACTACTGCTAAATAGTAATATTGCAGTATAATTCATTAAGTCCATATCAGTCCACCTGATTTGGGAGTGTCTTCATATCCCATCAATTAGGAAATAACAGCCAGAGGGTCTATTTCATGGTTCATTTGGTTCTGATCTCTAAGGGCAAACTATCTAACTAAATTATTCAGAGCTGTGTCTGAAAACACCTCTCTAATCCTCAAGTCCCCACAGAGAAGAGAATGTTTTAACCATGTCCCTTTAATATCTTAATAACTGAATCTATTCGTATTTCCTTCAGGCTGACAAAGAAGGACAAAACATATTATTAGGTATTTAACACTTCCTTAGACAGCTAGATATGCAGTCTGGGGGTGGAATTAGCACATCATGGAATGGTGCCTCCAAAAAGAGAAAGAGTCGTGTTCCTGTGATGTAACCAAGTCCCTCGTTTAATCCAAAAGTGAATTTTAGCAAAATCAAAACACATTTTCATTCTCTTTCAGCTGTACCTCAGATGTTCTGGGGAGAGAAGGGTAAGGTATGGCACCAGTTCCCAGTTTTGAGGTTAAATGGGAACATCCTTCAACAGAAGTTCAAATTGGAGACAGGAAACTCTGAACTGGCAGAAAGTCTCAGCCAAAATCTCAAGCTCTGACAGTAATGTCAATGTTCAGTAACTGACAGATAAGTCACCAGCCAACCCTTTTTTTGACTCAGACCAAAACATTTCGGGAGCTACTAAAGGGCAGCCCAGAACTTACAGTTCCAGCTCCTGAGCATGTGTTGTAACTCTAACAGTGGCCATAATTCTTCATAATGGGACTGAGTTCCCTTTGCTTCTGTTTACAAAATAACTAACTAGTTGGCCTGAGGGAGGAGTTAGGCAGTTTGAAGTCATGGTTTAATTTCCTTTGTAATTGCAAGTTGATTGCTGGTATGAATTACATTACATGCATTTTGCCTCTTGTGCCAGCCATTTCTTTAAGTGGATAGTCTTAAATTAAAAGAACAGTATCAGTTGAAAGGCATTACTGTGTTGGAATCTCACAAATCATTCATATCAATTATCAACCAAGCAGACATTAAAAAACACTGTTCCATGAGTGTTTGTTTCATTTTAAAGTTGCACTGGTGCGACCTTTGCAAAAAAACTCCAAGAAATATTCATAATTTCAGAGGAGATGTTTTGTATTTTTAAGGAGAAATGTAATGAGTGCAGAATTCTTACCTGCTTTTTTACCTTCCATGTCTCAAAATCCAAATGCTTTAAGAAGGAAGGAAGTCTTTCTTAAATTCTTCAAATTAAAAAAAAAAAAAAAAAAAAAGGCAATTTTGTAACTTCCTTGGTGAAGGTTTGTAACTCAGCATCTAGTTAATTGTTCCTGAGTTCTAAAGACCACACATACGCTTAAGGGCCACACGAGCAAGAGGACAACATCTACCTGAAAATGTAAAACACGATGTTTGAGGCAAGCATTTCACAGGAAAGGTAGCTGAGGAGTTCTGTGCTCAGCCAGGCTGAGGATAGTGACAAGCTGAACGAATTCTTCTAATCTTTCAGACCCTTCTTAGTCTGTTTTGCCAATGTTCCCAGGCATGCTCTCCAACAGCCTCCACAGCAGCCTGTGTGGACAGCTTGCACGAGACACCCATTCACACGTGCACTGCAGAGAGCTTGCACAAGCTGCTATCACTTGGTGCTCCAGCTGTCTTTCCATTCCAGATATTGCTGATATTCATCTCACCTGACTGCAGATTCATATATTGTGGATGTATTTTAGCTACTCACAATCATTATGGTCAGCAGAAAAAGAGCAGGTACAGTTTAGCTGGGCTAAATACCTCTCTAAGGTGAACCCTAGAAGTACTCATTCTCTTTTGTAGGATGGAAGCTTGGGATAACTAACCTACCTGCAAATATCTGTGATATGTGATAGATCTCTGCAACTAGGCCCGGGGAAACATTTCTGTCTCTGACCACTGCAAACTCTTGAGGGGGTGTCTGTGAGAGGTGTTAAAATTCCCTTCAGCGAGCGTCTAACCTAAGAGAGAAACCATGGACCTGAATGGAAAATCTGTAGACATAGATAGGAAAAACTACATTTGTAGAAGACTAATCGGTCTCGTTCACTTCTTGAATGAGAAGAAAGCAGTGCTGCATGTGACCCAAACACATCAAGAGGTTAAAAGTGACTGCTTGTCTCTGTGGAATCTGATATGTTAAGCCCATTCATTATTCATTAATTGTGGAGAGGTGCAAACCAGTGACACTTCACTCTGAACTTTCCCTGTGCTAACTTTTAAATTGCCACATTTCAACGTGCCTTCTGCCAATCAGGTATGAAACCAGCTGCATTATGCTGAGATAGAAACAGGAGTGAGTGCATCAGGTCAGTGTTCAGCCAAGCAGAAATAAGTCACTTCGACTCAACAAGCCGTATCTAGCTAAAAATAAAAGAGAATTAAAAGATATGTGCATTCTCAGGATATTTTCTGATGCTTTTCAAGATAAGGCATCATACACACAGATGAGCCTGTTGGACAAACACACCATATCCTGTAATATTATTACCAAGGTTCTTCCTTACAGTGTTTTAAAAAGGCTTTACCCAGGATATGTAACAGGAAGGAGTAGGGGGGATTAAAAAAATAACTATATTTTTCTGTTACATAAACAAATGTCTTGTTTTTCAGTCTTAAATCAGAAGTTCAGGGTTTTTGCAGCACCATCTAGTGAGACTAAGGAGGTTTTACTCAATTTTTCAGAAACTCCAGCCTGCTCCCCCTACACTGACATTTCCATTTAATATTGATCTCCTTATAGTCTATTGGTCTGCTAGTCTTTGGGGCCAACAAGATGTGGAAGAAGGTACCTGTGGTGCACAAAATAGTTCTTTTTACATCTCTTTCTGAACCCCATGAAACCTCCTAGGTTTGCAAACTGCCAAGCTGAAAAACTGCAGTGCTTTCAGCAAGCCTTGCTATTAATGAATTGCCTCCTAGGTAGTGATCTGTACCTTGTTTTGAAAGAATACACTTAGCAAGCAAAGAACAGATATGTGTTTTATGGAAATGAAAGATGTTCTCAGATGTAGGCTTATCTGTCATCATCCCTATCAGGAAGTGTTACTGCGGATGTTTTCTATAAGACAACATCTATACATTCAGCTCTGTGACAGATGCATTCAAGACTCTATGCAAAATATCTTTTCTGGCCCAAAGATGATGATAAACAAAACCCAGTCTGATTCCAAGCCGCTTAAAATGAAACTCATCTTTTCCTAGGCTGCTTGGTCTCTTAAAAGTTTCCCAGTGCCTAATTAGGTTTTAAACTGCTTTGTTTTCCTCATCTACTCATTCCTGGTTAAAAACTCCTGGAGTATTTTTCACCCAACTGAGCATTTAGAAGCATTTTAAAAATACTTCTGATACCACCTCTTCAAATCATGGGTTTGCCCTCGAAAAAAATAAATCTCCCCCTTCAGAACTTTCTTTCTGAAATTTTTCGTGTCACCAAGAGCTGTACATCACTCACATCAAAAATAATAAAGATTTCTAAATGAAAGCAACTCACCTGCTTCCAACAGCATATGAGCACATATTTACAAGTTACCTGACTTCTGAAAACATTGATGCCACTGTAGGAAGATGGAAACAAATTATATCATTCACTACATAAAAGCTATGATGTTATTTTATGTTCTTACCCGTATCTGCCACTGAGACAGCCATAAATCTGTAGTGATTTCTGTCTATCTGAAGCTGAAGGAGTTTGTCCTCCACTTGCACACTGGCATCCTCTCCTCCAGTAGGATTTCTCCAGTCAGTTGACAGAGGTGTCTCCATAAGTTTCTGTCTTCTGCACTTCTGAGCACATAAACATCACTGCTGTGGCATCTTCATTGCTGAACTGCTGCAAGCTGGAGCACGAAGCATCACTGGTTTATCTTTAAGTCACTTTTAATTATCCTTTCTTTTCCTTGATAACTTATTTTCCAAAATTTTTCTCAGATAACTGCTTTGCACAGGGATAATTCATTTCATGAAGTGCAAGGGAAGATCAAGATTGAAAGACACTGCTCAAAGGAGACAAAGTTTGTATTGTCACTGAGATAGCTGCTTAGCCAACAGGTGGATAGATCAGAGACTCTAGTCCCTCCTATCCCAAGGGAAGAATCCAAAACACCTTAGCTACAACTCTAAAAAAGACCTGCCAGAAATACCTGCTGTGAAGGTAATAGGTTTCCTCTCAAAACTGAAATGTAACTGGAGAAAATTTGCAGACTGACTTATGATATAGACTGACATCATCTCTGGGAAAAGCAATTTGCAAAAATTATCATTTTTTAACACTAAAAATAAAGTCCTGCTTTTTTTGTGCTATTACATTCTTGCCTGTAAGCATCTTATTTTTATGCTGAATATTACACCATATTTTCTGAAAACATTACTTTTTGAAAGTGATCCTACAGGATCTAGACTATGTTGATAAATGATACATTAAAATGCCTTAGTGATTTTGTATGTAATCAGTGGATATATTAATTGCTGCCACCCAGTGGGCTCATTTGTAGGCTTTGGCTTACTATACTATAATTAAATACATCACTGTTTGGATTAATGATTTCATCCTTTCCATCTGAAAGAGGGTGATTTATTTTCCTGTATCAGCAGCCACTAAAAATGAATATTTCAAGCTACAAGCTTTGGTCAACTTAAAATATATTGTCCTACAAAAATCTTTTGTTTATACTTGTAGCATGAGAACAGCCTCGTGGAAGGCAACTATTCTTGAGCTTCAAGCTAACTCTATGTGAGATTACCTGCTCTGCCTTCTGTACCTACCTGTAAAGTCTAAGGAAAATACTTTGCTCTGTTTCAATGATAAATATTCTATCAGAACTAAGAAGTTGTTAAACATATTACACAGAGGGAATTCTTTCCTGAAAAGTGCTGGTATTTCAGGCCGTAAGGTAACTTACACTGGGGTGTTTGTGCCCTTCAGGTTTTGATGCCAAACAACCAGTTTGCAGTTTGTCTTGCTTGCCTGAAGCTCCACTGGTGCCAGTAGCAGTCACAGGCTCTCAGCCCATCTCAGGAGCTGGCCTGGATAACACTGAAGTGAATAAATTGGCTCTTAAAGCTGGGCTGCTGTGTTAACAGCTTCTACAATCTATATGAGTGTCATGAATAATGAAATAAGACACTGGCAATGACAACACATTATTGAAGAGCTGTTAAGTGCTGCATTATGATTTTGTTTTAATGCTGCTCCTGGATGAGAGAGCTCGCATGCCTGTGCGTGAGGAGGAGGAGGAAGAGAAGGGAGGCTGCTTAATATTCTTCTTGTTGACCTATATTTTGAATACCTGTTTAATTTACAGCATGTAATTTCCAGGAGGACTGGCCATTTGGAAGAGCATTATGCTGCTTTTAAATTTTGTGCACTCAGAGGTCTTGTTGGACTGCAGAGTGGTACAACTAGATGCCAACAGTATAGAAAAAGATAAAATAAACCTCTTACAAGTTCCTGGGCTACCCAGTCCTACTCTGTACCATACAAGAAAGACATGGAGCACCTGGGGCAAGTCCAGTAGAGGACTACAAAGATGACAAGAGAACTGCATCATCTGTCTTATGTGGAAAGGCTGAGGGAGTTGGGCCTGTTCAGCCTTTAGAAGAAACAACTAAGAGGGGACCTCATAAATTTATATCAGTATCCGAAGGGAGCCAGCCACTTCTCAGTGGTGCCAGGCAATGAAATGAGAGGCAGTGGGCAGAAACTGGAACACCTGAACATGAAGAAGAATTTCATTTATGTGCAGGTGACAGTGCACCAGAGCATGTTGCCCAGAGAGACTGTGGTATTTCCCTCACTGGAGATAGTCAAGAACTGTCTGGACTCAGTCCTGTGCCATGTGCTCTAGGATGACCCTGCTTGAGCAGGGGAGTTGGACCAGATGACCCCACCAGTTGTTCCTTCCTTCCTAAATCATTCTGTAATTCTGTGATTCTGTAATCCTGCAAACCAAGGCTGTCCACCACTGGAGCTGACACAGGTGAGGTGATAAGGTGCAGGAGTGAGCAGGGATAAGAACAAGCAGTCTTGACTCAAACCCAGAAGAGAGTATAGGTGACTTAAATGCTATTCCGGTCTTGCTCTACAATAAGCAGAAAGTTGGGAAAGAAATGCACTCCAAGTACAGCACCTGAAGGGTGCAGGTTACATTTCAACGCTCCAGCTGGGGCTTCTGTGCCAAAATCCAGTGTCCCTTTTACTGACCTTAGCCAGTGTATTGCAAAATAAGGTAACACTCTGCGGTAATAAAGGTGAAAGAATTTGGCCTCAGTGCTTTAAAGAAGCTAAATAAATCTACCCCAAGAAATCCAAAGTATCTGGAAATTGAAGTGGAGGAAGATATTACATCCTTATACGATATTGCTCATGCTCAAGCACAGCATGGGCACAGAGGTAGGGAAAGAGATTTATTCCAGCAATGACAGTGGAACTACTTCTGCAACCAAAAACACTGGGGAATAAAATCACCTTTATTGCTCATCAGTGGCAAAAAACCCCCTTTCACTTCCTGCCTGTAAAGTCTTTCACCTTTGATGCTACAGCAAATGGACAATAAATCACATGGTAAATGCAATTTCCTCCTACATTTTTAATATTTCTTCATTCCTTGCCAAAGCCTCAGATGGAGTAAAAACAAAACTCTCCAGAGCTTAGCAGTTGGAAGTGTTACAATATTGATTTCACAGAAGGTCACAGATACAGTTTGTGGTTTTTTCATCTATTCCCCAAACAAGATACAGGACCAAAGCAGCATGTGCTGGGAATCTCAGACCAGACAAGAAATATCAGAAACTGGTAAAATTGAAACAAAATAGAAGGGATTCTAAACTTCCTACTACACAGGGAGAAGTGAAAAGACATAGTAAGAAATTGTTGAGGACTTCACAGTTACTTCTCCATCATCCTGAAAATGAATCCTCTATTCAACTGTGTTCCAAAGTGTTGGCCTCAAAACAGCATTTATTGATCTGACCATTTGAATTTTCTTCTGTCACAGCAGCCAAATTTCACCAAACAATGTTGAGTCTCAATTTAGAAGCAGACCTCTTTCATTCAAGAGAAAATGTGACCGGTAACAGCAGTGCTTACTGGGGGAAGTAACTGGAGAATTGATTTGTATGCAAGACAAAAACCAGTAAGGACATTGGTCATCTTACACTTACAAATATATCTCATACAGCACAGTGAAATAGAGTTGTACTATCTGAGCTCTTTTCTTCCTCCAGGTTCAAAACTGAGGCAAATACAGACCTCTTGACTTACCTGTTGACAGTTGGGTTCTATGAGCTGTCAGGTGCTTGTGCTTGCTAAAGGGTTGGAAAAAAGTAAGATGCAGCTTTGATAATAACATTCTCTGTTCTTGTTTGTTTGTTTTTTCCCCACAGCTCCCTTCAACCCTCCCAATGATCCAGACAGTATGGTCAAATTTGACGCCTATGGAGATGGGATAGGACGATACAACGTGTTCAATTTCCAGTACACTGGAGACAAATACTCCTATGTGAAAGTTGGCCAGTGGGCAGAAACTTTGTCGCTTGAGGTAGACTCTATCCAGTGGTCCAGGAGCGCTGTCCCTGTCTCCCAGTGCAGCGACCCCTGCGCTCCTAACGAGATGAAGAATATGCAACCAGGAGATGTCTGCTGCTGGATTTGCATTCCCTGTGAAACCTACGAGTACCTGGCTGATGAATTCACTTGTGCAGACTGCGGGCCTGGAAAATGGCCCACAGCTGACCTGACTGGCTGTTACGACCTACCAGAAGACTACATCAAGTGGGAAGATGCTTGGGCAATAGGTCCTGTTACCATTGCATGCCTAGGCTTTATTTGTACTTTCATGGTTATTGGGGTGTTCATCAAGCACAACAACACTCCCCTGGTCAAAGCCTCTGGCCGTGAACTGTGCTACATTTTGCTCTTTGGGGTCTTCCTGTCTTACAGCATGACTTTCTTCTTCATAGCCAAGCCTTCTCCAGCCATCTGCACCCTCCGTCGCTTGGGATTGGGAAGTTCCTTTGCTGTCTGCTACTCTGCCCTTCTGACAAAAACGAACTGCATAGCCAGAATATTCGATGGTGTAAAGAACGGTGCTCAAAGGCCCAAGTTCATCAGCCCCAGTTCTCAGGTCTTCATCTGCCTGAGTCTCATTTTGGTCCAGGTTGTGGTGGTGTCTGTGTGGCTTATCCTGGAGGCCCCAGGCACCAGGCGCTACACTGTTCCCGAGAAGAGAGAGACTGTCATACTGAAATGCAACGTCAAGGATTCCAGTATGTTAATCTCCTTAACATATGATGTAATCCTCGTAGTCTTATGCACTGTATATGCCTTCAAAACAAGGAAATGTCCAGAGAACTTCAACGAAGCCAAGTTTATCGGTTTCACAATGTACACAACGTGCATCATTTGGCTGGCCTTTCTCCCTATATTTTATGTGACATCCAGTGACTACAGAGTAAGTCTTTGGATATCTGTTTCCATAAATCATATGAGTCACTTTAGAGGACCTTGTCAGCATTCACTAAAAGGTTCTTTCAGTTCTTTTGTCCCCTGGATCCCTTGCAAACAAGTTCTCTTTCAGTGTTAGCAGATTTTGGCTTACTTCTGAGAAAGATGGTCTCACTTCAAAAAGAACATGTACAGTTAGAGCTGGAAAGGATTAGTACTATCAGTCTGATCGTGATAGAGACAGAGTATAGATTAAGTATTCATACAGGTTCATGAGTATCTGACATCATAGTCTTAACAGAAAAACCTAGTAGATCATGAGCTAGAATGAGTCATAATGAGCTATTTGGCAGAAATGGGCCTTAAAATAAAATCTGAGCTACCCAGTCTCCTTCTGCTATTGAAATGTGGTATTTTCTTCCAAGTAAAAAATAAAAGGATAGAATTTCAAAATTTCCTATTAAACAGGGTTGGTAAAAAAAAATCCAACAAATGTTATTCTTTAAGAAGAATAGATAGAACTTTTTATTCTTTCTGCACGTTGTAAAACACAAAGTCACTGAGCATAAAATATTGGTCAGCCTACACCAACAAACTCTAAAAATATTAAACTGTTTAAATTGTCACATAGTGTTGCAAAGCTTCAAGTTCAATAAAATCGTATTTTTGAAAGGAAGGAAATTGTCTGAGAAAAAAATTCAGATCTTCTCCACTGGAAATCTCACAGTTATTATGATGTGAGAAATGAGTGAGGGAGTTGGCTCTTACAGCAATTTTCAAAAAAGTAGTTCAACATTCTACCTGGAAGAAAGGTAGATTAGCTTAGGTGGGTATTACTGCTATTAGTGTGTACATGAAATAGCATATAAAACTGGAGCTAATAATGTCATTTAACTTAATTTTGGTGTGACCACCCTGGAACAATGTATTTGGTATTACTTTTCTCAGCTTAGGAAAGATTCTGAAAACCTCGAGAAAACACGGATAGCTAACAAATGACGCAGTAAGACACGCAGAGTGACAGTAAAAGAGCTAAATATATTTAGTCTAGACAAGAGTAAACCCAGGGAGACGTGATCACAGACTATAAATAATTTCCAGGCAACAAAAAGAGAGGAAGGGATTATTCAGTCTCAGGAGAAGTTAGAATAGCGAGTAATGGATTGAAACTAATGACAGAAAAGTTTAAGGAAGGCACTAGGGAACAGCTCTGGACACCCAAAGCAATCAGGAAGACAGACACAGAAGAAGAGAAATATCAGTGCAGACAGTCACATGAGTGGACAGCACAGACAGTAATGGTCAAGAGGAGCATGACTTGATTGTTCAAGCAGAATTTTACAGCCTTATGTCCTGAGTGGGGTTTTCAAAACCACTTGTAGGCATTTAATTTAAATTCAAGATTCCAAATTAGCCAACTCAAGTCCTACAAAACCAGCAGAAAATGCTTTTAACACCTTTTTTATACTTTCACGACAAGTCTGCACTGCTGGGGTTGCTTTGAGAAACCCATATTTAATTCCCATGCAGAGTCACATGTTGACTATGAATCAACTTGTGCCATCTCAGTGTAGCTGAATTCCGGTAGCATCCCCAATCAAAACCTTAGAAACATATTAGCAGCAATAAAATAATTAATGCTGGCTGGCTTGAGATTTTATGATTAAGCACAAACATCAGTTAGGACTCACCCTTCTAAAAAAAAAAAAAAAAAAAAGGAGAGTTCCTGAGAATTTATCCAGAGATTTGTTATTGAACTCACCACAGTATGTGAAGAACAAAAAAAAAAAGTAATTCAACATAGGATACATTCATACCAATACTGAAGCAGAAATGTTCCTCTATGAACCCTATATGACAGGTACTTGACAGCATGTTATAGCTATGTTGAGATTGCAGCAAATACACCTGCTGTTTGCATCCAGACTGTTAATGGAGGTCTTAAGCTGCACTGGTGCTAATATCAACCCCTGCAACAACTAGTGACCCACCTCTGTCTGGACTTTGAGACATTGATCTCAATCCTTTGAGCCCAGCAGTTCAACGAGTTTTCATTTCAACTCACTGACCACTTATCTAGTCTGTACTTCATCATATTGTCAACAAAGATGTCAGAGGAGACTGTTAATAACCTTACTAAGAATTGTTATATATATCCATATATATACATATATATATGTATATCCACTGTTCGCTCACCATCCACCGAGCCGGTCATTTCACTGTAGAAGTCTGTCAGGGTGGTTAAACAATTTTCCCTGTGTCAATCCATACTATTGACAGCCATTGCTCATCCATGCAAACATCCCGAAACATTTACTTGATTTCCTGCCCACTGGGATGGGCCACTGGCCATTGTTAAGCTTGGATGAAATGATTCTTGAAAAACAGCCAGGTTTCCTTGACCCCTCTACTCTCCAGGTATCCTATGGTATTCTTCCAAGAAGTTGCCTGAACTTCTATGGACTTTTTGTCTGGTTTTGTCCTCTTGGAATCCTGAATTCCACCATTTGCTGGTTGCAGCAGCTGGAGCTTTCTCTGCCTCTCTTCTGCCCTTCTGTGGTGTCCCTCCAGTCAGTATTAGACTGAGAACTGCCACAAGAAAATCAGAGCCTGCAAACAGGAGACTTCTTCCAGTTGTCTGAGTAATGCCTCTTCTACTTCTTCCTGAAACTGTGTCAGGAGAGGCTGGATATTAGAAGAAGGATCTTCACCCAGAAGGTGGCTGGGCACTGTAACAAGCTCCCTAGAGAAGTCATTCCAGGACCAAGCCTGACAGAATTTAAGAAACTCTTGGACAATTCTCTCAGGCAAATGGTGTGTTTCATAGAATAGAATCATAGAATGACTTGAGTTGGAACGAACCTTAAAGATCATCTAGCTTCAGCCCCTTGCCAAAGGCAAGGACACCATCAGTTATTTGGAATCACATCCAGCCAAGTCTTAAACACCTCCAGGAATGGGTAATCCACAACCCCTCTGGCTAACCTGTTCCAGTGTCTTACCACCCTCATAGTACAGAATTTCTTCCTAATGTCTAACCTGTATCTACCCTTCAGCTTAAGACCATTCCTCCTTGTCCTGTCACTACATTCCCATGAGAAAAGTCCCTCTCCAGCATTCCTGTGGGCCCCTTTTAGGTACTGGAAGGTGCTTTAGGGTTTCCCTGGAGCCTTCTCTTCTCCACGCTGAACAACTCCTTCAGCCTGTGTTCATAGGAGAACTTATCCTGCCCTCTGATCAACCAAGTGACCCTCCTCTGGACTTGTTCCAACAGTTCCATGTCTTTCTTTTGTTGGAGGCCCCAGACCTGGATGCAGCATTCCAGTAGAGTCTCACCAGAGCAGAGTACAGGGGCAGAATCACCTCCCTCAACCTGCTGGCCATGCTGCTTTTGATGCAGTTGTGTTTCTGGGCTGCAGGTGCACATTGCTGGGTCATGTCCAGCCTCTCCCCCACCAGCATCCCCAGGTCCTTCTCAGCAGGGCTGCTCTTGATTTGCTCATCCCTCAGCCTGTATTGATACTGGGGTTGCCCCAGCCCAGCTACAGCACCTTGCAGTTGGTCTTGTTAAACCATACTATGGGTCCACTTCTCAAGCTTGTTCATCTCACTCTGGATGGCATCCCATCCTTCAGGTGTGTCAGCTGCACCACTCATCAGCTAACCTGCTGAGAGTGCACTCAATCCCTTCATCTACGTCATTAATGAAGATATTAAATAACACTGGTCCCAGTACAGACCCCAGAGGGACACCACTTGTCTCTGGTATCCATTAGGACTCTGAGCCTTTGACCCTCTGGATGTGACCCCCCAACCAGTTTCTTATTCATCTAACAGTCCACTCATCAAATCCATATCTCTCCAATTTAGAGATAAGTGTGTTGTGGGAGACTGTGTCAAAGGCATAACAGAAGTCCAGATACATGGCATGAGTAGCCCTGCCTTTGTCCGCTGATGCAATCACTATATCACAGAAGGCCACTGGGTTGGTCAGGCAGGACTTGCCCTTGGTGAAGCTGTGCTGTCTGTCCTGAATCAGCTCCCAGTTCTCCACGTGTCTCAGCATAACACATGGTTTAGCAGGATTTCCTCCACTCCACCAGCACACCAGTCCAGTCTGTGAGGCCAGGTTAAACACTGAACCACTGGAGTGACCTGGATTAAAAGGAACCCTGTGGGAGGGAGCTATTTTTAACCCAAATCATTTAATTGATTGAGTGTGTAATTATGCCAGCACAGCTGAGCTGCTCCAGGAGGCACAAACCCTAGGAAAGCAGAGTGGGGAGGAGGGCTTTGATAGTGAAGAGAACTTACCTTGAAACTAATGAAAATAAAGGTAGCTTCATTTATTCTTGTTTTATAAGAAAACTCCCTGTCTTATCTGTACAAGCGCCCAGTTCAATACCCACCTGAACTGACAGCATAGCTCCATGGACAAAATGCAAAGAAGGAGAAGGTACAGCAAAGGTGTTCCTTTCTCATGCAGCCTCTGTAGAACCTTCCATGTTCACTCACCCCATGAAAGCTGAGTACCTTTTCACAGTTTTTGCCACATCCACATTGTGTAAAGAGTGATTATTATATGATCACATTAATTATACTCATTGATGACAAAACACCAATCGTGCTCAGTATATATATAAAGCAACAAAGTCCATTCCCTATTCTATTTTTTAATTTGCACCAATTATTTCTGACAAGGAAATATGAGAAGCATTCCCATGGATGAAGGCTAATCTCCAAGAACTACAGGAGTGTAACTAAGGAAAAAATGAGCCGTGGATATATAATCATTCAAATTGAGCAGTAGAGTTTAAAGCAGTTTAATTCAACATCTTAATTAAGGAGTCTGCTTGGAAGAAAAAAATATAAACCGAAAATGAGGCAGTAAACTGGCACCTAGTCATACTATTGAATAAAAAGGATAAAAGCCAGTGCCATCAAAGTTATGCTAACAAATGCCCTGAAACAACTACTCTAAAATCCTACAGCCTTACAAACAATTCACTTCTTAGCCCAAAAACTGATGTCTCAGAGTTAGGACACCTTTCAGGCCCAGTCTGACAACAGTCACTAGCTATTATGTTTACTCCAAATTACATGTACTTTTCTGCAAGGGATTACTCAAATTCTCTGATTAGGAATGAGGCTGGAGACTAAAATGGTTTTCAGATGGATGTTTTGCATGAGACACCTGATATAAACCCATGTGATGTATGGTGTGTGTGAGCTGGTTCCCACTGCAGCCAGGACCGTCCAGATATTGCATGAAAGGCATTACAGAGGGTTCCCTCATCGAGTTAGAAATCAGGGGTGAGAGAGAAAGAGTGCAGAACTATCCTTTCTGTACTAAACAGAGGGAGAACACACTCATTCAATCTCCCCCTGATGTGCAGAGACACAGCACCATGCACCCCACTCATACTAAGACTGTGGAAGAAAAGGATGCAAACTCCCAGGAGTGTGGTTCTTGCTGTTGTGTGATAATGTCTCTAAGTATTCTGCATTTCAGAGCTTTCCATACTGAAACACAGTGCTTTGTGCCCGCTCTGTCCTAGGTGCAAACCACCACCATGTGCATCTCTGTGAGTCTGAGCGGCTTCGTTGTGCTGGGCTGCCTGTTTGCACCCAAGGTGCACATCATCCTTTTCCAGCCCCAGAAGAACGTGGTCACTCACAGACTCCATCTCAACAGGTTCAGTGTCAGTGGGACCGGGACAACTTACTCCCAGTGTAAGTAACAAAACTGTCACTTTTCTATAAGGGTGTGGGTTGTGGTGAGTTTGGGTAACGGCAAAACAGGCCTTTTACCAGCAAGAGGAAGATCTTAATAGGTTGAACTTTGTACCCTGTGAAAGGATCACTTTCTGTGTGTCTGGAGAGAAAAATCCATCCCCTTCCCATGGGAATCAGCTCAGAGCCTGCTCTGAAGCTCACTGAAGTCAGCAGAAAGTTTTTGGCGGGCTTTGACTCCAGCCTGTTGCACAAAGCAAATAGACCCTGTGGTTCACTGTCACCCTGGCAGCTGTGACAGGAGCAGATTGCCTTGGAGTATTCCTGTCAAAGTGACATGCTGACAGGACCTGGGCCACAACGCAGCATGGTCTCAATGGCTCATCACCTGCATTATCAGGAAAGGCACCAGGTCTGCAGCAGACGCATCCAAGGGATGCCATAAATGGCATCTGTATGCAGAGCATGATCAATACCCTTTGTTAGTGCCACAGCCAGGAGAAGCAATCAGTGCTCTTTTGCAAGGACAACTCATCTGCTCTTCTTCCCCCCTTTCCTTCATCTTTACTTTCTTTATTGCAAGCAGATTCACAGCTGTGATTTTGTTTTGAGGATGTTACTCCTTATCTGGGTGAGCTGCTCAGAGATTTTTTTGAATTTAAAAAAAAAAATAGGTCAACTGTATATTTGTTTGGGGGTTGTTTTTGGTGTTTTTTTAATCTAGCCTAATTAGCTTAACTAGTCAAAGATGGGAGCACACAGCACCTTGTTAACAGAGCACTGTGGACAGGATGTCTACTCTGGAATTCCAATTGAAATCACTCTGCAACTATAAAGAGAAAGGGAATAAGAAAGGGATGGGGAGGGCAGGCACAGAACAAGGCTTGCTAGCAAGTTCACACTAATCTAGGCTGAGGTTTTTGAGTGTCACCTAAATTTCAAAATTGGCTCAAAACCTTTGGCACCTCAGATTTCAGACAGAACATGGAAGTAACTTGGAACCCTGCTGTGTATCACCATGGCAGGGATTAGGAGGTAAAGGGATCCTAACCATCTCCAGCTCTCCCATCCCAAACCACACTGTATATGAATGCCCAGGGTCCCTTAACCAGAGAGCAGCCATGTGTCTCTGCATGTTCTCCATCTCATCAGAGCTGCATCCAGCCCTGACACCAGGGAGCAAACACCCCTTGCTATTCTGGAAAACTTAATGAGATGGCCTTATGTGCTCAAAGTACTGAACACTCCCAAAGGACCAAGGGTTTCCCAAAATCTTGAGAAGTTTGGTCCCATGAGATTATTTTCATCTCTTGGGAGTTTTGTGTAAGTGCTCTTACCAAATTTCTTAATACTCTCATGCTATAGAATAAGCTTAGTCAGAAATCATTTTAATTCATAAATAATTTGTACTGGATTCTGGATTGGGCTTTGGAATTTGATATTTTTATTTTAACGGCTGGATAACATGTGCATGCAAGCACGCATGCAACTGAGAGACATCCTCAATACACATCTTTGCATTAAAGCCTGTGTTTTCAGGTTTATGAGTAGCTTTAAAACATTAAGAAAAGCATAAAAATCCAGACTTAGAATCTCTTTCTGCTTCATTGTTTAGAAAGGTGGCTTCAATCGTGTACTTTCACTGATTACACTTAATTGAATACGGGATGTCTTGTTGAAATTTTTGAACCATAGAAAGACATGGAATTAGAGCTAAAAGGGATCTGCCCATTCCTGGCTCTGTAGGAATGCTGCAAGGTGGCTACAACAGTGCTGGCTCTTGCGTTGTACCTCTGGTTCTTTTCCTTGGGTTGTCTAAGCAAAATGAGGGACAGCCAGAAAAGAGGAGATCAAAAGCATGAACTGGAGCCAAATCACAACTTCTGGTGATGTCACACATTTGCCCTTGGTCTCAACACAAGGCAAAATGAAGGTGAAGTGTCTCTTGCATATCCTGCAATATTTCAGAAAACCCCTTGGCTGCTTCTACAGGACACTCAGAACCCTGCAGGGCCAGTGATTAACACTGCTGAGGTCTGTAATGAAAAGCAAGATCTTTTGTACTGTCTCAGGAGAGTTGGATACTTGGTGTGAACTCTTTACTCCACCCAGCAGAGTTAATAACTTCATCCCAGCACAGCACGAGAGGGATATGTGCTGTGGAGAAAGCCTGAGAATTCAAAAGGCAAGGCCACTACTTTCTTGTCTACCACCATATATTTCTGTCCAATTTTGATATCCCCCTGACCCAGTTACCATAGTATTTGAGCTGTTCATGCTCATCAATGTGTTGGACTTCAAAAAAACCCAGAAGCTAAAAAAGTACTGGATAAGTGACCGATGTTCAGGGGAAAAAAAATGCTTTTGCCTGTAGCCATACAGCAGTTGAAGCGGGGATTTGAATCAGTTTTCCTGAACAGAACTGATTTTTCTGCTTTCAAAAAAAAAAGTAGAAATAAAAGTAACAACAATAATAAAGAATTTAGGTCAGTGTGCTGCCATGTTATACCCAGTGAAAAACAGAACACAAGACCTGATAGTTAATTTTCACAAACTGCAAACATGATACCCTCTGGCCCTCTACCCACAATGACTGCTTCCACATCTGTGACTCAAAACACATATCTGTGTTGTGAGACATCAAACTCCATCCACCTAATCCAGAACAAGGGCTCATTCTTGGCTCTCCTGTTTATCAGGAATATGTCCTGCCCTCTAAGTAGTAAGTTAATTTAATACATGGCTTTAAATTTCTCTTTTTAAGGCAGTTCTGTTTTACATAAAATAATAATTCAGCCAATGAAAGAATTAGAAATAGTAGCTGATTTGAAGAAAGAATTATTTGTTCTAAAAATGATGCTGAGCATCTTTAATGAACCAGTCTGCAACTGAGAGTGTAGCCAGCACCAGATCTGAAAGACTGAGCATGCCCTTGTCAGCTGAATAAATTGCTTTTTACACTGGATGATTGAGTTTACTAAGTCATTGCTTGCCGTGTGTTTTCTTTGATGAAGGCATCACATTTCTCTGGGTCACTGTTACCATTAACCTAATGTATCTTTCAAAAAACAGCTTTGTGGTGCTGTGAGCAGAGATGTCACAGAGCAACTGAAAACACATTCTTGATGCCCAGTGGATAATTTTAACAAAGATGGACAAACCAGCTTGCTTTTAAATTAAAATCCACAAGACTTTAGCAGAATGGGGTAATATATTCTACAGTCAAAATAAAAATACATTTAGAAGCAGATTTTGGTACTCAGATTCAATTACCATCTGGTATCACTGGAGCAATGAAAAGCTGATGTATAAAATGTTATACTTTGCAAACAGTTTTATCAGAATCTGGCCCTCACCTCTGGATGTGTATTGAATCCTGATCCAAAGCTCCTAGAAATGAAGCGTATTACAGGCACAAATTATTCTGGGATTAGGTGAGACATAATCTTGCTTTTAAATTCAGTTATTCAAAAATTTCTTCACCTCATCCAACATCTAATTATAATTCTTATAGTAATTAAAAAGTAGATCAACCCAGGGTTCTAATATGCAGAGGTGGATTTAAAGCTACATATATTTTACTTACAAGAATGTCCACTTCAATTAGCTGAAAGCTCAAGTATTTCTTGCCAATAAAACACATAGAATCCAAAGATTCACTTTTTACTTCTACTGAGATATCCTAGCACCACTCTAGCTGTACTAATTCACACTACCATGCAAAGTGCTATAAAGTGAGACCCACTGGTGCAGACTCATCAAAAAAAAAAAATCATGTATTTTATTCCAACACTTCTTGTAGAAGTGGAATCACCCTGCATGTTCCCAGTGGTCAGCAAAGTGAAATGAGGTTTCTCCAGGGGATGCTTCAGCCTCAGGTCTGAATTACCATGTAGAGGTGCAAGCAGCACCTCCATCAGCTCCACTGCTGACACAGGTTCATTAGGCTAAATTGGGTGAGATGGTCCAGATCGACATAAATTCTAATCCTGTGTGTTGTCATTTTTTTGCTGTCCTGAAGTGAGTTGATTTCCCCCTCTCTTTCTCTTTCAGCATCTGCCAGTATGTACGTACCCACCGTCTGCAATGGGAGGGAAGTTCTGGACTCCACCACTTCGTCTCTGTGATTGTGGCTCGTGGTTCAGTTCTTGAGTTTTTAGACTGTTAGGCAAAACTTTGCACATGTTGTGCACTCCAGAAAACACAAGAAAACAAAAGAAATCAAAGCAAAATTAGTACCTTTTTTTAGAAACAGTGTAATAAATTATTTTTGAGGATTGTACAGTATATAGTGACGTTCTGGAACTTTTTAGACTGATTTTAGCCCTTCTGTTGTTAACGGTCGTAAGGGACATGTAAATAACCATGGTTCACAATGTGCATAGTCCTGCAGTAAGGGAGTGATTTGTTGCAAGCACAGTTGCAATGTTAGGTGACTTCTTTCCTACGAATTTTTTTTGTAGCTCCTTGTTGTAATTAACTTAGACTGCATTTCTATGTTGTATATTACAGTTACCTTATGTGTAACAGATTGGTTTTCTCAGCACAAAACAGCAGTATTAATGTAAAGGCACCAATAATAAAAAGATAAAAGTTTTTCAGCATGGTTTCATTTTTGTTTCTTCCTCTTTCAAGGTCATTACATTCTTCTAGAGAGCAGGTTAGGTAAAAAGGATAAAAAGTCTGGAGTGTGTGTACACAGGTATCTTTGTGTTGGTCTGTGCCTGTGTTATGAAATCCATAGCACATAATATGTGCTTACAATTAATGCTTTGTCAGTGTCAAATAGAAATTCCCTCCCTTGAAAAAAAAAAAAAAGCACATTATTAAAGCATCACAAGTTCTCTTTTTGTTATTGAAATGTAATTTTCAAAAGTAAAAATGTCTAATTGCATCTCAGTGAGATATCAGCGATCAAAAACTTGATCACTTGTTCACTCACTTGGCACGACTTAATGCCATCATGCACACAATAGATTAGTAGCACATAAAAACAAAGAGATTTTAGATTAGGTTGGAAGAAAATCTGTCAGAAAATTAGCTGAGACTGTTTTATATCTCCAGCCAAAACAAAGCTGGTTCAGTCTGCCTGCATCAACAGTGCTGTGAAAGGTAATTGGAGCACTGCAGAGAAAGAGCAAAAAACAGTCAAAAAAGAGAAATCCAGGAGACATTTACACACGCCTCTGGGGTGACCTTTGCGTTCAAACCAAATGCTTCAAGACACACATAGCACCTACTTAGACAATAGCAAAATACTTTGAAAGTCTGGCTTTTATAACTGCTACTCTTAAAGCTGCCCTCACTCTATTGAAACAAACTGAAATCCTCCCTTCTGAAGGGTCCAAAAAGTCATTAAGGAAACAAACACACCTCTGATTAATGTGTCTGAGCATATTTACCTAAGGGCTTGTTCCTGTTGATCTCATTCCAGCTGAGGTCAATAGCAAAATTCTCATTGACTTCAAAGGCAGCACCACCGAGGCTTGAAAGTCAGACACCAGTGATACACACTGTTGGATGTACGTGTTCTCTGGAGCCCAATTCTCCCGCACTTGCAGAGGTTTTTACACATTTCTGTAAAGGTGCAAGTCCTTAGGGGTGAACTAGCACTGGAAGTAGCTGCTATTTGGAATGCAAAAATTAAAGATGAAGGATCTTAAAATTCCTAGATAGACACCTGTATTTTCTGAATACTCACCAGCAAAGACCTTCTGATGTCAACACTTGTTTGACTGGCTACACAGGCTGCCATTTAAGCCTCTGCATCATGGAGCTGTCCAGTATAGAAATCCCTGTGACTTTCCCCCAAATATTGTCAGCCTGCATTATATGCAGAGCTTTGCATTCAGCTCTTTTCTCTCCACAAGTTCTGCTATGCCTAATGTTTCAGGTTTGTTTCCCACCTTGATGCAGGGCACAGTGTCAAGTTTTGACAGGTTGGGAGTCTTGCTTTCCAAATTAAGACCTTTTAAAGTATCTCAGGTTGGGCAGCTACATCCATTTGACTTTGGTGTGCTCTTTTGTGGATTAAGAGGCTGTTCACAGTGTGGCAAAAGGTTAGAGTATACGACCATAATGCTGACAGCCCATCTTTATGAAGCTCTTAAAAATGCCCAGGCCAATGAGAGTTTCTTCTCAATTTTTATGGAAAGCCACAAGCAGGGTCAAAAGCACCTCATCTAACACTTATTGTTTACAATGACTAAGCAAATAGCTACATTTGAAATTGTCAACCCTTTCTCCCTTTGTACTGAGGAAGCAGGCATAATCCCCCTGGCTTATCTCAGACTGCCACTTTAGGCAGGGATGAATCTCTCCAAATAAATGCTAGCACAGCTTGCTCAGATCACGGAGTTTGCACTGAAAATGAAGGCATTGTGTCAGGTGATTCCAGCCCCAAAATCTAAATTGACACCACTGAAGTTAATTTGTAGCAGGTGAGGTTTGTACTGTGCTGGAGTTTTCATTCATTTCAATGGCACTGTTGAGAAAATGACCCAGTGTCTGTGTCTGGACATGTCATGAATACTTAGTTGGGTTGAAAGCCACTTACCTGTGGGTTTTTCATGCAAAAAAACTCCCAACAACTAAAACATGCAGCTCTGGAGATCCAGCCCCACAGAATGCTCCTGACATTCCTGTACTTGGTTTTGACCTGAAAGCCTTTCACTACTTTCTGTTGGATGTCCAGGGATGCAGATTATCTGGTATTGCGTGTTGATTCAAGTAATCCAGTTTCAAAAGACAGCAGATCAGAAAAGGAAAGTGTCAAAGTCTGGCAGAGGCTTTCTACACCATACTTTTATGAAAACCCCTTGAGAAAGGATATTTTAAATATTCTTTTCTTTGCCACTGTCTCACATAATTATTTTAGTTTCTCTATTTAAAACAGTTTATAGGTTTTGTTACTATTTGTGTAAAACTTGGGTTTAGAGTACAAACCTCTTCTGAGCTCTTTATTTCTCTCAGCACGTGAAAAGATTTGAGCAATTCCTCACAGGGTAGAGGGAAGCCCCAAGTATCTCAGCTGTGAGCCTTGAAAGTCATCACACTGCTCTGAGCCCTGCACACTCAGGGATGAAATGCTGAAAGCAGAGGGAATGCTGTGGATGAGAGTAAGGTTTAACCTTGCCTTACAGTGCCTTACTGGAGGCTGAAGAAAACCAGTTTTTTATTCAGAAGCCGTGACTCAAGTACCTCAGCTCTCTGATACAAATCACGGGGACAGAAAGGTTTGTGAAAAACTGAGCACTTTGTATATATTGGCAGAATAGAAAAATAAAACTCAAAAAAATAATTGCAGGTCAGTCTGAAGTGAACAAGGTTTGTGGGGGTTTGTCTCTGTTCTTAGGTTTGGGTGTGTTATTTTAGTGTGGGTTTTTGTGTTTTTTTTAGGAGAAGTATTTGTATTTTTAAGTCTTTAATGAAGTTTGAAAACAAACCCAAAATGTACTCTAAAAAATCAAAACATTTTATTTTGTCTTCAGGTGATTGTTTTTCCTGAATTAAACACAACTAGTTTCAGTCATAGCCAAACCAATTTCAAAATGACTTGTCTTTTCAAATTTAAAAATCAAAACCTATTTTAAAAAAAATCATGTTGCACTTGAACAGAACAAATCCCAAAAATCAGCAAAAAAATGTCCAAAATATACTGACTCCACCCAGAAATTTTGACTCTGGTTAAAGAGGTTTACACTGCAATCCAAAATTAGAGTAAGGGAGACCAAAACAAACCCTTAACTCATCACTAAATGCAGTTTGATGTCCACGATGCCACTGCCTGTTCATTAGTGTTTGCAGTCTCAGAGACCAAAGCTGCTTATCCAGAGCCACCTCAAAGCTTCTCAGCAAGATAAACAGAAAAAACTGAGCATTGTGACTGCAAGAAGAAAGGGGCCAGGGCCAGGCTGGGCTGGTTTTGCAATAGGGAGGGGATGGGGTAGCTTTGCTTTGGCTTTTAGGTGCTGTTACAGGACCAACCTCACAGTACGTGGAACTTCTGAGAATTCTTCCTGATGAGATCCCACTCTACAGATCCAGAGGAACAACCAAAAGGCCGTGGCAGTTTGTGATCAACTGATCAACTCAATTCTTGTGTTTCCCTCATTCCCTCTGCTCGAATTCAGTGTGGGCACATCCAGCCAGGGATATCACTGTACACTGTAGCACCAGGATAAGCCTGACCTTTTATTTCTGTTCCTGCCTCCTTATGTGCTTTCCAATGCAGAACAGTTCACAAGTCTTCAACAAGAAATAAAAGCAAGGGAATTCAGTGGAAGTACACAGGGGGAAAGACTGAGACAAAACACCACCAAAGATAAGCAGAACTTCACAACACTTCTCTTGGTGCTGTCATTGAGAAGAGAAAGCTCTGGAGACACCTCATTGCAGCCTTCCAGTACCTAAAGGAGGTTCATAAAAAGGCAACATTTTACATGGGCAGCCAATAATAGCACAAGGGGGAATGGTTTTAAAGTAAAATAGAATGTATTAAGATTAGATTTTAGGAAGAATACTTCAGTGTGAGGGTGGTGAGGGACTGGGGTGGGTTTCCTGGAGAAGCTGTAGATGCCTCATCCCTGGAAGTGTTCAAGGCCAGGCTGGATGGGACTTAAAGCAACCTGGTCTCATAGAAGGTGTCCTAGCCCATGATAGGGGACTTGGAACTAGAAAACCTTTAAGGTTCCTTCCAACTCAAAACATTCTGTGATTCTATGATCATTCCCTATTACATTATCTACAATAGCTATTTTAAGTCATGTTTCATGATATGGACCAACAACCAGCAGCATTCCTTGTCGAGGAGAAAATGTCAACCCCATTATGCATCAGCACCAACTGTAGCTGCCTCTACTCTCACACTGAAGCATTTATGTTGGCCACTGCTGGACAAGAGTCAACAACCACTGGCTCCTAAATGGCAACACCTGCTGCTATCTGAATATAATTAAGTATCTTGATTTTATGTGTACTACTGCCTCTGGCAGGGCAAAAACTGTAAACCTTCCCCTTAACTAACAAAGAATCCCTGAACCCATTTTTCAAGACCAAAAGACAAATCCTTTCTTTGAACAAAGATGACAGATCATTGAAGCTACTCAGTAACTTCCCACTGTGGCTCTAAGGCACTTAATTTTCCCCAAACCTTAATCAATCGTATTATATATTACAAATGTCAACCAACATAATCAGAGCCAAGCTAGAATCCATTCTTTGCTCATTTCCCCCCTAGCAAGCACTGCCAAATCTGAGACAATAACGTTCTGCTAATTTGCCAATAATTTATACAGAGAAACCCCTAAAATGGGCTTAATCCTCAAAGAGATTCAGCTGTTTGACTCCAGATTTCAAAGAAAAGCATGCAAATGCAGCAATAAAATGCGTTCCGTTTAATCAAGTGAACACTTAACAAACTGATTCACATTGTTTTATGGCATCAAATAACAGTTTCTGATGCTATTCCATGTGGGAGAAAAGGGGGTGGTTGCTGTAAGTATATTTTGGCAGAGTAGTAGAAGAGGTCACAAACAACTGATTTCTTAATGAAGTGTTAAAAGCTTCCAAAATTCATCTTTTAAGGGAAAATGGAAACTTCACTCTACTACAGCTTTAACAGAAAGAAAGGAATAGCAGAAGTTAGATAAAATATGCCAGTTTATACCTGCTTAATGGTTGGGAAATGCAATTTTCTTATTTAAAGGTAAATAAAGTCTACAGTATCGGTTTGCATCCCACTATGTCAGCACTGCACCAGATACACTATTAGATTGCCTGGGAGAATGTTCCACATCATGGCAAACCATTTGGAAGCAAAGCTGAGAAGAGTCATACAGCAAAGTCTGTCACAGCTGTCAAAAAAACCCAGTGTGTTTTATTTGGAAAATAAAATGGAAAAAGAAGGAAACCAAACTAGCCCTATTTAAGTCAAATTAAATATAGTTCATAGAAATTAAGGCATTTTTTGCATTACAGGGATATAGGTGCAGTGATGAAAAAAGAAGTGGTGTTCTGCAGAATGAATTGTAATTTTGGTTTAGAAAATACATGGACAGAGAAGGGAAAAAATTAAAAGAGATGTAGACAGATGCAGTTTGATGGCAGTGAAAAGCTCTACCCATCACTGCAGATTCGCAATGTTCAGGAAAGGCTGCAGTGCCACCAAACATCTCAAGTCCAAAATTTCAAATATATTTTCACTTTATTTTATGAATGTCCATCAGATATATATCTTTGATGCTACAACACACTAGGTTGAATAAAAATCAACAACATAAAAACCCTCGTCATAAAAGATCCAAGAAGTGAAATCCCAAAGCCATAACCGTTTACTCTGTGAGCATATCATCTTTGACAACCATATATAAATGACATCATGACAACAAATACAATGTACAATAAGTGTGCAATGGTACAAAATATACAAAAAGGAATGTGTATTTAATATACATTCAACAATACCCCATAAAAATCTTTTTTTTGGGAACGTGAAGTGCCTTCTCAAGACGAACAGAAAATGTACACCACTTCAGTTAGGATGCCTGAAGTATGTCCCATCAAAAGAGTAAAGCGTGTGTTCTTTGACTGGAACTATAAAATAACTGAGCTGAATTTTTCCTAATTAAAAAAAAAAAAATCTAAACTTCATAAAATTTTTGTCCACATCTATAGTATAATAAAATATTTAGAGTGCAGAAAATTCAGTTTAATTTAAATTTTACTTAAAAGTGGGCCCTCTTTTATTGATAGATCTAGCTCAGTCATATAAAATCAAAAATCTATATTCCTTACAGTAAAAAGACCATTTCTGCCCATGTGTCTTTTCTGGTTTTGATGCATTCCACAATTCACACAAATTTGCTGTAATGGAAATATGAGTCTGACCAGAGGTCAGTACAAGAATCATTCTTCATTTTCTCCTGGCTCTATACAAGTCTTGCATAATTTTACTCAAATATTTTTTTGCCTAAGTTTCAGATTCCTTTGAGTTCAACCTCAATGGGAATTTCAGGAAATTATTATTGTGGATATCATGAAGGTCACATGCTTATAATGTGGCTGATTTTATGAAAAAGTCCACCTAGCCTCCAGTTTTTGAGGCACCATTTTGTACCCTTCTTCCAAAGCTGGTACTTGCACTGACAGCAGAAAGAATTTACATGCTGGGCTGGGCAAGTACATGACCCATGCTCAGCTCTGCTGGGCATCCATCTTCCTCCTTGCGTGGGTCCAGGAGTAAAGGTAGCTGAGTATTTCTACCAAGCCTCCCAACTGACAAAGCTGATCTCTGATTTCCAAAAGTAGCGACTCTTGCTGTACCTCCAGAGTTCAGGATTTGTTGGTTCACAACCCAGGGAAAGGTGACATATTTGCAGCCCAAGGGAGGACACTGGATCTGCCAAAAGGCCTGTCTTGAAAGGACAAGCTTTCACAGAGAGGGACAAGTGCAATTTGCACTGTAGGTACCACTTTACTTCTCTTTACGGAGTTTGAACCTGCTACTGCCTGTAAACCCGTAGGCCTAGACCTACAATTCATACAACAGAAGTTAATACATTTAAAGTTAATAGCACTAGGTTTTACCCCAACCCTGATGGCCATGACTTAGGCATCAGAATGGGTTCAACTTACAAGTGCAACACCATTCCTTTTGTAATAAAGGTCAACACAGATCATCTAGACCTGCAAAGCAATAGACCAAAAGTATTTTCCGAAGTTCAAAACTCACCTGAGGCTCATTCTGAGTACCATTCCCAATTTCGATTTTGAGAGAGACTCATAATTATGCTAGTAAGCGACTAGCAGGAGGTTGCAGGCCTCTCTGAAAATCATTTCTTGGGAATATGCGTAGAAGGAGAGAGGAAATGAAAGGTACCTATAAATCATATGGCATGCCTGAGCAATGCCCAGGTGAATGCAAAAAATTCATGTTATTTGCAGTATGTGTATCTCTTCCTGAGTTGAATTTCATTCCCAGTATGGAATCCAAGCGTCTGCTTTCTTTTTTTGGCAAGGTACTCAATCACATGGTAAGGCAATCCAATTTTCTGGTTTGCTTCCTGTCTTCTTTCTTCCTAAATGGCTAAGCATTTCTCACCAAGATCACCATTACAATGTGTGCCAGAATATGTTTAAAATATGGTCCTGTAAAAATAGAAATTAGGTTTGTTTCTCTGAAGGCAGCATTAATTCTTCATATATTCTGCGATCTTGAAGATTTCAGCTGAACAGATTCAAAATTATCTTCCTTTTCCTGCAATAGAAAAGACAGGTTTCATCAACTGGCATTCCTCAAATTTTAACCAGCAGTTACCACAGTCACTTCTCTCTATATCCTTTGCCAAAAACTTCACTTTATTTTTACCACAGTTATTAAGTGCATAGTTTGACCCTTTAATATTTAATAACACTTCCAATTCTGCAAAAAACTTGCAACCCTAATAAAATTATGCTACAGATATTGTTCATGGTACTTACTTTAGAGGGTACATGGAAAGTTTACATTTCATACTCATTGTATAGGGCAAGTAGTCAGAGTCGTGGAATTGCAAGATAATCATCTCTACGGTTATTATCACTTAATGTGTTTCCTACAATGAATAAAATGTTTGGAGCAAAATCTGTAACTGTGAACATCACTGCCTTGCCCTTGGATTCCAACCTCAACTCCTCCTCTGGGAGGAAAAAAACAGTCTACAAATCCTCTGCTATCTTAAAAATCAGGGTTGAGTTTTCTTTCTGTTTTCATTTGCTGGGTGACAGCCTAGGCCATCTGGTCAGCAGACATCAGGCTGAGAAATGTGGACATACATATTACTGCATGGGTGACCAACCCAAGGGTCCAGGCAGAAGCAATGAATGAAGGAGCCTTAATAAAAGTACTCACTAGAAAATGCTGGTTCTTGCTTCACGTGCCCACCTTTTATACATGTTCATGTACACAAATAGTTTGGAAACTATGCTCAGCTAACTTAATAATCTGATTTTTAAAGCCATCTCAGTCAGATCAGGACAGCCTGGTGAAGAGGTGAGAAAGAAGGGGAGAAATTGTCCTATGCTAGTCTACTGCAGAGTATGTGTTCTGAAGAACCTGGTATTGTTATGCTGGAGGCAGCAGATGGAACTGGAACAGCCTCCAATCTGAAACAGATTTGTAGTTCTTTAGTTTCCATATTCCCATTAAAGATAAGTCACCCCTTCCTATATTACAGGCCTAGTCCCATATTCCTTGGGCACTCAAAACAACTCATATCTTCATAACATGCTGGCAGAAATGCTGAAGCACGAACATAGAATTAGGATACTGCAGATTTTTCTTATATCTCATTTTACATTTCTCCTTTTTTTCTGTCGTTTTCCTCCATATGTTTTTTCCATATTTGACGTGCATATGTAGCAGGAGATGAATTTCCTCATCTTTTGCATAAATGAAAAGTGATGCCTATAACATTAGTTTTCAATAAATATACATTAAATTCATGTTATCTGCAGGCATACAGGACATAGAGTTCACTAAGCTAATGAGGTACTGGAAGCTGGGTTTGCCAACTATGATTATCTAGCAGTAAAAAAGGAACAAGCTTAGAAATGTCTGACAGGCTTGTTTAAACAGGAGAGCATACTCAGGGAAACTGCTACAATGGATACAGGAACATTAAGAAACTCCAAATAGGCATTCAAGTTGTCTGAGTACTGAAATAACTAAGCTTACTTTAAAAAGGAAAAAAAAAACACTTCTCATAGAATCACAGAATGATTCTATCTTTAAGGTCCCCTCATAGAATCACAGAATGATTCTATGAAGGGACCTTAAAGATCATCTCATTCCAACCTCCCTGCCATGGGCAGGGACACCTCCCACTAGAACAGGTTGCTCAAATCTGCATCCAGCCTGGCCTCGATCACTTCCAGGGATGGGGCCACGTCTTCTCTGGGCCTGCCAGAGCTTCTCTTGGCAACCTGTGCCAGTGCCTCATCACCCTCATAGTGAAGAATTTCTTCATGTAATAATATCCAACAATATCTAATCTAAACCAGGAGTGAGCCAGTCACTGGTTGCAAATAGAGTCAGCAAAACTTTTGCACTGATCAGGAGTACCACAAAACATGAGCCTCACCAGCAGCACTGCTCACTATGCTCAGCCAAGCCAGCCAAGGCACTTCTTGGACAAAAAAACAACATCAGTATTTCAAAGTTAGTCCCTGTAGGATTCAAAATGGAATCAAATTTTATTTTTGCAACATCACCAGAAAATTTGATGTGATTTGATTTTATTTACATTTTCAATATTCTCAATATTGAATTAAGATTTAATATTGAATTTCTGCCCCTTTCCACAAGGAACAATATTGATTTTGCAAGACAAATAGCCAGGCTAGGGTCAAGGGGAAGTTCTGCATATTATCTGTGCAATGGTAACTTCTCCTAGGAGGGATATCTGGGGAGAAGGTAGAGTGGGAAGTGGACACGAGTCCAATAAAAAAAAGTAAAAGAATGAAGAGAATAAGGGAAAAGAAAGGTAGCTCACAAGTTTTAATTACATTGCACTCAACCACACGTGGTGATTTTAATCTAGGCCTTCCCTGGTTACCAGTTTGTAACCAAGGAAGGGGAAGTATTCCCAGTATTCCATACGATTTTTACGTAAATCATGGTATAAATAAGAAGGGAGGAGCAGCCTTCGTTCTTCTTCTCTTCGGAGTTCAGGAACAGTGGGTCCCTGCGTTGGTCTCGCTTATCTAAGGCTGAGGCCTGCAGCATCCACTGACCTGCCACGTGGAGGCTTGGGGAGTGCTGGCCTTGTGTGTGTCAATCCTGTTTCTTTCTAAGGGATGTGGTGAGATTTGTTTTACTAGTTATTTTACTAGTTCTGGGGTTTGATTGCGCATATCTATTCGGTGTCCCTTTTTGTTTCCTTTTGTCCCTTTTTCCCCTTTCCCTATCCCTTCGGTGGGTGTTTGGATTCCCGTTTGCTGTGTACATAGCATCTTAACTGTAATATACATAAAATATATTTTTTTATATAACTAGCTTGATTTTCAGGTTCTTCAATTTGCATAGTTTTTTTCCTTTGCCCTGGGGGAAGTAGAAAGGGGGGAAGAGAGGGGCTGCTACTGGGGGGTTGGGCATTTGGCAGGGAGCCAAGTCTGAACCATCACACCACAAAAAGAAAAAAAAAGGAATACAAGAAAAAAATCTAAAATTCAACATTCTAAAATATTATTTGGACAATAAACAAGGGAGTGATGTTTTAAAATTCATTTTTATGATGATCTTTTAGGAGAACCTTCCTATGAAGGTTCTTCCTTTTAAGAAATTTTCCTAAGAAACTCACCTCAGCAAAACTCTTTGGAAGGAAAAATTTCATTCACCTTCATCCTGATTATATCAGATACCTCAGCTGGACTCCCTTAGAGACAACACTACCCACCCTATAGCACAGAATTCAAGCCATTTGGAACAAACACTAAAGCGTTTATGGGACCTACCGTGATGGTCTGCTCTTGCTCCTCTCAGAACTGTTCAAAGCACCCCAAAGATTTTTGTGCTGTCAATTCAGACATGCAACAATCCACATCACATGTGCAACAGAAAAAAGTGCTTTTTGGTGTTGCTTCCCACTGAACTGGAGGAAGTTGCTGTATTGGGCAACAGGCTGAATCTGATGCCTCCTCCTCATCTTAATCCTTCTAATGGTTCTCGAGTCAGCCATGAAGGAAACCCAGGTGAGCTGCAAGAGCTGGCTGGTGGCTGTGTTCCCAATGTTAATTTTTAATATCTTTAATAGCTGTGTTTGCCTCAGCAATGCAGGCATCTGGTAGGACTCTGGGCAGAGAGGTTCTCTCCACCATTAACTGCTCTTTTCAGGTATCACTCATCCAATAAAAAATGCTACTGAAATCTCTCTATGGAGGAAGGAGCATTTACTCAATACCCTGCAACATTTATTAACTTTATCCAGACTGTGGATCTCAGCAGATCACTATGGACTGGATGAAGTGTGTGTGGGAGGCTGCACTAGTGTGCAAATTACCATCACAGACTCATCACACCCAGTAATAAATGCATGTAATAATTATTTTTAGTATTAGTATTAGAAATTACTACTCACCTTTGTTGCCAAGGATTTGAGCTTGCCCAGCAGTGACTGCTTATTTGAATATACTATTTCTTCTTCATTATCTTCTCCTTCCATTATAGCACAGCTGTCAGCAGCTGGCAGTTCACACTCTTTTGAGTTCGTTGTCATCACTAATTTGGAATATTTATACTCCAGCCTGAAGATATAAAGCCAGACAGGCATAGATTTTTTTGCAAATGTCCCATACTCAAAGTTTTTGTAATTTAGGTTATCTACCAGTCCTCCCACATAGTAATTTCTGAGGTATTTACTGGAAATCAGATCCTTTTCAATCACTAAAAATATGTAATAACCAAAATAGTATTAACAATACATCAAGCTCTTGTTCTCCAGATTAGTCCTCCATCCTTATAAAAGAACAATGTTTTCCCAAAAGACCACAATTAGGTTAAGAGGGCTTCCTGCATGAAGAGGTGAGACCTGTAGGCTAGTTGGGGCAACAACTAAAGTAGGACTAAGCAATATATAGTCAGTAACCTTATTTTAACCAACCTGAAAGGGGATAATTAGGCTAAAGATATCCTTTTGGCCTTCAGACCTTGAAAAATCCACATTGCTTCAGAACCTAAGGTCAACTTCCAACTCTTAGGTATAAAAAATACAGTTAGTTCCTATTGGGAAATGATGTCATAAAAATTTACTGTGGATTTTCTACACTTTCCTCACCACTGCTGGCAGAAGAAACATCAACTTGATGAATAAACAAGGATCCATGATGTATAAACCATGAATCAACATGGTACTTGTCATCAACACTGTCATAAGGTCAGATCCAGGAAAAGTCTTTCTGTTCACTCCATCAACCTTTCAGCTTACTTTTATGTGGAACACAATTTGCAGTACTTACTTCTGGTTCTTCTTCCAAAAATAGCAAGTCAAGGCTATGAGCAGAACAGCTGTGAAAGCACCAACACCAGCTCCAACTTTAAGCCAAAAATCTACTGTTTCACAAGTGCTGGTCTTTTTTTCTGGCAAGGAAACTCCTTTAATGCAATGCTTTGGTTCATTCCATACATACAAGGTTTCCTTTCAAACAGAAAACAGAAAACGCCAAAAAGTGAGATGCTTGTAGGAAAAGAGAGAACTACTTAGAGTTGCAGAAAACAAGCTGTTCTGCCTGCACTGACATACCAGTCTGCCCACCAAATTTCAACAAGACTCCAAGTTATACCTAAACAAACCCACGTGGAGACACGGGTCCTGTACCTGAAATCCTTTTTTGCAGGCTCCCTCTATCTCGTGGTAGTCTTGCTCTGTGCAGAGAGGACAAGCTTCTGCACTTTCCCAAACAAAGTAGAAAGTGCATCCATCGCAGGTGCCCGCAGGGCATGAGCTGGGAGGAGAGCAAAGCTTAGTGATCAGTTATTTAAACACTCTGGGGTTTGCATTCTCACTTCACATTCTGCTGCTGAAGAATGGGAATGGGAAGTACAAGAAATGGGTAAACATCCATCAAGTCAGCAGATGGAAAAATCTGGGGAAGAATTTTCCCCAGTTTGTAAAATGCTTTTCTCAAGTGAAAACAGATGTTGAGCTGTCAAAGGTCTAAAATATCAGTTCAGTTCCTGGCAGGGAGTGGTAATCATGCACAGAGGAAGGAAGGGAAGGAGAGGGGAGGGCAGGAGATGAAGATGAGGAAGAGGAAGAGGAGCAGAACTACACCAGTGTTTCACCAGCACAGGCTAGCCCAGCACACACCTCTATCACTGTTCTCCTGCACTGGGTGATGTTCCACATGAATGCTGCTATCTGGTTCCTGACATTGTCCTAATGATGCCTGGGTGATTTAGTCCATATGGAATGGACTTGTCCTGTCATGGTTAATTACTAGAAGGATGTTCTTAAGTTAATGAAGAGATAACAGCTTCCCTTAGTCTAAGGAAAACTAATGGCCTATTTTGTATTCAGCTTGCAGAAGGAAGTTGTACTGGCAATGGCAGGACATTCACATAGCTTTTGTTATTGACAATCACATCAGGTCTAACAGCAGCAATGGCCAAAAGTCTGTGCAAGAAGCTCAGTTATGTAAATATGAAATATATCAATACCAAAAATGCATTTAAAATTATGTTGTTCTATATAATTTGGAAACCTGTTATCCTGATCTGAAGCATTGAAAAATCTCCAGCCCTAGCAGCCCATTCTGGTTTATCCTGGTTTGAATACCTGACAACTGCCCTCTCTGGACTGTGGAACATTTTTCAAAGTACATTGCAAGAGCACTGACAGACCTTTCTCCTCAACTGCTTTCATCTTATACTGTAGCTTCCTGTGATACTAAACACTGTGTCTGGAGGATCAAGGAGTTACCTGCTGTATTTTTGACATGTATCAGGTACCTCACTGTGTGAAAACTGCTGTCTGACTGCTGAGCTAATCAAAGGGGGATAGGAAGGGAGAAGTCAACACAAACTGAGATAAGTCATTTCTGCCCAATCTCATACTTTTAAAAGCAAGGTAGGTTGTTCTTCCCTCACTACTGGTGAGTTATCACAGCCCACATCATGTTTAACCTGTGACATTAGGAGAACAACTGGAGGATTTTCACACAGCAGCTGATAGGCAGTGGCTTATTGCCCAGTGTAGTTTGTAGTGTGTCAGGTCCCTCAGAAACTGGGTAAGCATCTCCCAAGGTGTTCAAACATCAGTCACTCATCCATCACCTGTGAAGTAGATGCTGCTTTGCCTTCATTCAGCTGAGCATGGTTCATCTGTCCCAAGAGGGACAGGGATCAAAGGATCAAGGGATCAACACTTCTCACACTTGGGAAGAGGGGTTAGCTTTTGGGAAAGGGGATGAGTGATAGGGCTAACAGCGGATTTATGGTAACATCCAGACACCCTAAAATGGGCCTTGACAGCCCAAGAGGAGGGTCATCAGAGTTGAGGGGAACTTCTGAAGAATCACAAGGTGTTGTTAAAGAGTAATAGAATTAATTCTTTTAAATTAAAAATTAATTTTTTTTCTCTGTAACTTTTCAGTATGCTTTAAGTTATGTTTATACAGGCATAAACAGGACTTTGGAAGAAAGACTTTCTGAAGTCACTTGAATCAGAGAGAAGGGAAAAGGTCAGGCAAATTAAACACAATTGGTACAAGGGGGTTAGGATGCAAGCTGGAGTGATGAGACACATAAATAAATACATTTCGAACTTTAACTAGACAGAGTTCAGGGCTCACATAAGCATCGCTACAGCAGATTTCATAGTTTCTAGGACAGGTTGTTTTTTTCCGAAAAAATCATTTTGTCCATAGCCACTGCTGTAGAACAAGGAAGAAAAACTACCTCTCAAACCCCTGACCAGGCAGTTCTAATCAGGAGGCCAAAGATTAAAATAGGGAACTGAAATAAAGGAGAAGTGAAGACGAGAAAACATCACTAAATTTTCTTTTGCCTTTAAGCTCCGAACAACCTGCCTGAGCTCTAATGTCTCTCATCACACAAACTAAACACAAATGAGTTTTTCTGCTGGGAGGTGATGGACACCCAGGAAAAACAAGTGAGACCTCCTGCACGGCTGATAAGGGTGACAGCATTCCTCACTGCTGTTAAAATTACCCATGAGTTTTATAAAGATTACCTGAGTAGCAAAGGCTTTTTGGCACTACTAAGATACAAACACTCAAGTACCTGGGCACAGAGAGCTCTCCTTGGCCTGGTTTGTTGGGATTGCATCTCATTGTCACAACAGTTGCACGGCCATTTTCACAGGAGGTCGTCACTGTTGAAGACCTAAGGTCAAAAAAGAGGAGAAAAGTAACAAGTTTCCCCCACAGTAAATACGTGTTGCTCTGTCATAGGTCTCTGTCCATTTATGCAGCGGCAATACCAATGAAATACCCTTTATCACAGTGCTTTTGACTTTGTCAGCTGAAAAACTAAAGGAGAAACAGAAGCAGGGTAGGTTTCACCACTTCATCTAAATCTCAAAGTGCTCTGAGATGCCACTCGGGGAACTGCTCTGGTTCTCTAGCTAGTTTGAAATCTGCTCAGTCAAGGAATAAACTTTACCACAAAGCAGAATAGAACAACTGAAAAAGAGAATTGCAGGTGCTGTGGCTGGTGTGCTACTCTGCTGGAGAGCTTATGATGGCTCACTCCTCGCCTGCTAATCTGAGAACCACACTGTCCCGAACTACCACAAGGAAAAGTGGATTTAAAAAATGGACCTTATTCCAGTGTGATAGACATTGTAAGCCAGGTTCATAATACCCTCAAAGTGGGATCATTGGTGTGGAGTTCAGTTTGCAGAATCATAAATGTAATTTCACACATGCATGAAGTGCCGATATCCAAAATCCTACATTCAGTTACGATCTGTCACTAAAGCCAGCATAATCCAGAGAGCCAATCAGCAGGACAAATACAGGTAAGTGTCTTAAGCTGAATAGCCCCAGGGGCTCCAGAGTCCCAGCTTAGAAAACCAATTGCCATGAAGACACCAGCATGTAAACATCTGGACTGAGCTGATCTTTGAGCTACTTCTTACCCAAGCTGAGGCTTGGTAAGAAGTACTTCACTCTTCTCCATTCTTTTTATGGAGAAGAGTGAAGAATAGGAAAAGCACAGTAGTAACTGTGCATGTTCAAACAATTACTGTTAAACTTGATTCGTTCTTTTTGGTAGCATCAAAGTAATTGCAAACGAAAGTGAAAGAAAATATGCAAAGGGAAGCGGACATATCAAAGTCATATATGAGAAAATATGGAAAGAAACAGGACACTGGAAGTGGCTTCTGGATGAATCAAAGCTCCGATATCACTTCCTACAGATCAAGCGTAATTCAGATTTGAGTAAACAGTGTTTGCTGACTTTATAAGATGTTCTTCAACATACCAGTCAATATCAGCCAGATCCTGATTAAAGTGGTAAAGATTAAAGTTGAATTACAGATTCCCCCCTTAGAGTTTTAATTTTCTTTAAACAAATGAAGAAATTTGACATAGCAGTAAACAGTATTTTTACCTACTTGTAAAAGAAATGCACATCTGGTATTTTGCTTGGAGAGGGAGGAAACATATCTGCCTTTATGCTGATATTTTCCAGCATTGTTTCAACTGTAGCTCCTAAAATTTGAGAAGGCAAAAAAAAAAGCAAACTAAGAATGGATGTTTGAGCAGTTAACATGTAATATTTTCTCAGTCAGAAAGGTATATATATCTCACTTAATAGTAATTAATGCCATTACTATACATTACACACTTTCTTTTATTCTAACTTAACCTTGCAGATTTATATGTTCCTCATACAGTCTGATTTGCTCACATAGACATAGCAAAACAAAAAAATTAATAAAACACCAGTGTAATTATTTTTAGTCTTTCATATTAATTTACAGCAATCATCGGATGTTAAAGAATCATAAAATAATTTAGGCTGGCAAAGGACTGCTGAAGATATCTGATCCAGCCACGTAAAGCATATGCCTTGAATGTATAACCTTCACACATCATAGCCATGTAATGACCTGAGCAATCTGCAGTACTGGGTGAGATCCTGCAATGTTTCAGAAGAGGGAGTTGTACAAATGGGAATGCATCCTTCTAGGGAGGTGAAAAATTGCTAAAACAACAAGAGAAAGCAGTAGAAACTGATGGAAGGATGGGTGTCATGGTTTTGCTGGTTCTTGGAAACTAGGCAGGAATTTTTCCCTTCCCCCTGCCCACTGCATGCAGGACAGTTAAGTGGATACTTAAGGAGCACAAAAGAAGCTGCCTTCTGGTTAATGGCTCAGAATCTCATCTCCTGGGAAACGGGGAGGGGTGAGGAGCTCCTTTTTACTTTTTTTTCTCTCGTCTCCTGGGAAATGGGGGGAGGAGTTTGGGCTTGCTGTGGAGGCTGGAGCAAGGTTGGTGTTGAAGCACGGTGGGGTTTAGTTCTCAGCCTGGTTGCCAGCTGTGGATCCTGCTTGGATTTTTTTCATCAGAGAGGAACTGTTCGGGAGTTGTTTTTCTGGTTTTTTTTCTCTTTTTCTCTTCCCTGTTCCCGTTTGTTCCTTCCTTAGCAGTGGTTCTTGTGCACATCAGAGGGAGAAGGAAAACCATATCGCACAATTCGACCAACCGAACAGAGTGAGTTTTTTCCCATTAGAGAGGACTTTTTTTGTTGTTGTTGTTGTTTCTCTCCCTCCTCTCTCTCCCATTTTCCCCATGTGGGGGAGGAAAGGGAAATCCTTTTTCAGTTTCTCCAACACATCCTGGAGAGTGTCACTCCAAGTGGAAACGACCAGTGATTCCACAGCACCCCCTGCTGAACAGCATAAAGAACTTCAGGCTCTGCCTTTCCAGTGATCCAACAGCACCACCCGGTGACTGGCACAGGACACTGGAAGCTCTGCATCTCCAGTGATCCAACAGCGCCTCCTATTGACTATGGTAAGAATTGCAGCAAAAGGCGCCAACTGAACTGTTTACTTTTTTTCCTTTGTTTGTTTATTGGTTTGTTTTGAAGGTGTCCTTGCGATGGGCAGGGACACCTTCCAGTAGAGCAGGTTGCTCAAGGCCGCATCCAACCTGGCCTTGAACACTTCCAGGGATGGGACATTCACAGCTTCTCTGGGAACCGTGTGACGCTGCCTCACCATCCTCACAGTAAAGGATTTCTTCCTAATATCCAATCTAAAACTACCCTCTTTCAGTTTAAGGCTATTACTCCTTGTTCTATCATTCCATGCCCTTGTAACAAGTCCTCTTGTAACCCCTTTAGGTACTGAAAGGCACCCTAAGGTGTCCCTGGAGCCTTCTTTTCTCCAGGATTAACAACTTCAGCTCTCTCAGCCTGTCTCCACAAGAAGGGTGATCCAGCCCTCTGATCATCTTTGTGGCCTCCTCTGGACTCACTTCAGTAATTCCATATCCTTCTTATGTTAGGAAAGACAAACTTCAACCATTCAAAAACATAGCAATTGATATAAAGAAAGGGAAGCAGAAGAACTTGATACCTTTTCTCTGTACTAAGAAAAAAGTCAGGAGTATTTCATTGCTTTCCAAGACAATTACTTGAACACCCAATTCCTTCAGTGGCAGGAAAGGATATTGATATCTGCTTGACCTGCCTGCTTATGAACTAACAAACCCATACCTAGAAATGACCTTTAATAGAGGCTTTAATGACAGTGAATTGTCAAAAGACTCATGGAGAGGAAATATGGTGACCCAAATTACAATGTGGCTATCATGATGAGGCAAAATAATGGTAAGTGAAAATGGGTTTCAGTCCATGGACAGGTACACAATGAATGAAAGTCAGCATGAATTTATCAGAAAAGCTCTTGTTAAACAAATCTGTTCTCATCCCTTGAACGCTGATGAATTTGGTTGCTAAAAAAAAATTATGTAAATTTATCAAGTATTTCACTAATTACCACAAGAGATTCTAATTAAAAAGTTAGCAGTGTAATAGCAATTTAGTGCACACTCTGAATTAAAAACTATTTAGCTAAGTAATTAAAAAAATTATCTGGCCGTGGGAAACTGTCATGAAATGTGGTATATCTCCAGGCTTCTCTAGGCATCAATAATAAAGTGCCAAAATGCAAGATTATTGGCAGGGGTCTACCAGTAACTACATAATCACTGTTGTTGAAGTGTGTAGATGAGATAAAGAATAAGAGGAACAATAATAAAATACAGAACACTTGGTTCATTTGGTAAGATGGTCCCAAACAAAACTAAATATATTTTAGTGAAGACAAGTGGAGCAAGGCAGGCAGGCCAGTCTTAAGGAAGAGAATTTTTCCTTTGGAAACTGTAACTCTGAAGAAAGATCCAGAGTGGACATCAGAATCAAGAAGCCATCATGAAATCCCTTCAGTCTGGAGAAAGAAGGACTCAGGGATTACAAAGACTGAAGTGATTTTTATTGCCATCGTAGTGAGTTAAATACTGGAATAGTGTTCCATTCTGTGCTTTAAGAAAATAATAAAGGTTACAGAGCTGTAGAAAGAGCCTCAAAATTATTCAGTTGCTGGAGATAAATACATGATAGCAAGAGACTTAGAAGAACTTGATCTACTTAGTTTATCAGAAGAGCACAGTGGGGATGGTGTGAGAATTCCAGTATACAAAATATTTCTTCAAGAAAGAAAATGTGGGTGTGAAATGGAGAAGGAATAGCAAGAAGTAAGAGCTGAAAACTGAAGCCACGGAAATTAAAATAGGAAACAAGTCTGCTTTAAAATCACACACAGAGACAGTCTTTGACTATTGGGAAAAAATACCAGTGACTGTGGTAAAGCTTTTATTTCTGGCAGTCTTAAAAGTCCAGGTTGAATGCTCTTCCAAAGATGTGCTTTTGTCAAACATGAGTTTCTGGGCTCAGTGCCAGGGAGAATGTACAAGCAGTCAGTGCCTGTAATGGATAGGTGAGCAGACTAAATGACTTCATTGTCTAATCTGGCCTCACACTCTGGGAACTTGTGAGCCAGCCCAGTGTAAGACTTAATGATGTGTGCAGCCCCATGCTGCTCCAAACCTCTTCCTTTCTTGACTAATTATGTCCCAACACCAGTTTCTTCTTCTGAAATTGCCCAAGTGGGGTCTTGGCCTGGGCAGAAACACTTAGACTAATGTAACTACCACAGTCATTGGTCTTGCCCTGAGCAAGGTGGGCAGGAAACATGAAAGAAAACCCATGCTTTTTAATTACATTATCCAGATCTATGTGCTGAAATTCTGTGCACCGTGGGACCCACCAGGCCAAACACAAGGAAGAGTGAGTATTATGGACGTGGAAAACAAATAATGGGGACAACCTTTACACTTCTCCTCCAGCCACCACCTGAACTGAAACATGAGCAAAACACAATGGCATCTGTGGGGGTTTGCTTCACAGCTCAGGAACCATCTGAAACTGAATCTTGGGCTGCTCCTTCACTCTTCTCTCAAGATAATGCAGCTGCTGAGCCTAGAAGAATTTACTCTGCAGCCCTAAATACATAAGAGTACATTCATGATGATGATACACAGAAGACAAACCATGTACCTAAAAACCTGTCAGCAAGGCTGTTGGACTGCAGAGCCAGGGCTGTTCGGAAACCTTTGCTGTCTGACGGGATGATGGTGGACTGACAGACAAAAGCTCCCACAAAATTGGAAAAATCTTCTGATTCTGCAACCATGTCCTTCAGAGTAACGTCTGTGATGTTGTCAGTGCAAATTGCCATCTTCTTCCCCTGTGGACAATCAGGAAAAAAAGGGGGAAGCTGTTGGTTGTTGATAAGATGTGAAAAAAGTTTGGGAAAGGAAAGATTGCAAACTTTCTGACTGCAAACAGGATGAAATTCATTACTTTACCTTATAACAACTTGATGTCTCTATGTGTCTGTCATAAGAGGGACAAATTGCAGCAATAAACTGTCCATTGTGAAAGCTCTGATTAAAGCCTTGTACAGACTCAGAAACACAATGTCACCTCTGGCATGTGTCTTATCAGAAATCTGTGCTGTGGAGCACTCCTCTTAGTTTATCTTGACAGCACAGTGTTTACTCGCAGAGCATAATAAAATGGCTTGCAAAGGAAAACCCTATTTCCCTTCCCTTCAAATAATATAATGTAGAATACCTCTTTATTTGGGATTTAATCCAGACAAAATATTTTCAAAGCACAAATACATGAAATCCCTAAACAGATATATAGCCTTCAAGGCTGCCTTAATGTCACATGTCGAGACCAGTGCTAGAATCAGAGCAACAGCAATGAAAGACAAATCACCAGACTTAGTTTTCCTGACAAAATGTCAAGCACTCACCACCTAATCATGGTTGGTAGTACTGTAGTACCATCATAGTAATTTGGGAATATAAGGACCAGATCCACAGGGGAGTCAGCATATCTGCACTTTTGTTGATCTAGTTGCCAGCAGCTCTAATCCAGGTGGTAGTTAAACACACATTTAAGCCTAAAAGTATGTAGAATGCTGTAAAGAAATGTGACTATTCATCTGTCTCAACTAATGCAAATCCTTTGGTACACGGGAAATAGACTTCAGAACTTTACAGGGCTGAACATTAATGTAAACTACGTGTGCTGGCTTTCATGGGACAATGCACAGCACTGGTACTGCTCTGAAAGGTCAATTTATGTATGTGACAACAAGCTCTGGTACAGTCCAAGCCCCAGAGAGAGGTCTCTTGACTCTGGGACAGAGATTGTTTGATTCATCAACTAAGCACATTTTTCCACCACTTTCAAAGGCTGCAGTCCAAGTCAGCACTGGGAACCTTGGCCACTGGCAGATAGCAGGATGGACAGGGGCTCTGCTGACAACAACATCTCCAGTCAAGTCATGAGGGAAACACATGGAAAGAAGTTGTCAGGTGATAGACTCAGGCTCTTCACTTGAGCTTCTTGGTGGCAGCACACAAAGGTCAGGGTTGTGACCCAAGTGACTTGAAGGCACAACAAACAAGAAAAGGCAGGGATGTGACAGGGGTTTTCTTCTGAGGATTGTTTATGGCCTAAAACTTTGTAGTCTCTGCTCTGGAAAATAATTCGGCTGCTCAAAAATTCTCTTGCACTGCTAAGCAAGATCCAAAGGGAAGTGTTTGCACAGTGTTGGTTACAATTCCACTGAAGAGGAGTCCTTGTCCTGCCTCAGTGTGACCCCAGATCATCAACACAGGCAACAAATTGGTTCATCCCCCCAGTCCTTGACACCAGCTGAGCTCACCTCATTCCCACACAGGCTGATGTTAAAGAAGTGGAAGAACTTGGTCCCTCGGGAAGTGAAGCTGGGTCCGCTCATCAACGAGCCCACCTGGCTGAGGTTGCTAAAATTGTAATTCAAGCTCTGGTTATCCTTGACATAGGACACCAGGCAGTCGCTGAAGCAGGCAGTGTGGTCCTGTAAGGAAGGAGAGGCATCCATTAAGGAGCAGTAATGGAACAGCAGCAAACCATTCCTCTGGGAGTTAAAGCAAGCAGGTGCAGACAGGACTGCTTTCCTTGTTAAGGATGAAGGGCAACTCTGTCCTATTCCTCTAATTCATCTTTCCCTTGGGAGAACTCCCATTCCTGTTTCAGTCTCTTGCAATCACATATCAGGACTATAATGTTCCCCAAGCCTGGTTGTCCTGCTGTTTGCTGCATTAGCCAAGAAAATGTAGTTTCTTTCTTTGTTTTGTTCTGTGTGCTTTCAGGATCCCAATGTTACAGCTTAAGGCCCTGTAAACAGACCAGAACATGCCCTTGGTTACACTTGGCATCTTGCAAAGGAAACACAACAGTCTAAGACACAAGGACTGTATATGAACCCAGTTGAAGTCAGGCAGAGTATGAACAAATTGAAGCTGTTTTTCTAGTACCTGTGCAGCTCCTTGCATGTAATAAATGCTTACCCAGGCTTAAGGGCAATATCACGTAAGAGGAACTTGTTACAGGTTTCTAAAGGCACAGACACATCATCCAGCAGAGAAAGTCCCTGAGTTTAAAACAGCAGGTGTCTGGGACAGTTTTAGGTAGAAGCAAGATATATGCTTGCCCTGTTTGTACATGTCCACAGCTCCTTGAAACAAACCCTTTTTTTGAGCTGATGTTGTCAACTTTATCTTATTACTGCATATTTACAAACAAAAATTAGACTAGTGACGTCCCTGGAAGAGTGGGCTCACTGGTTATATCCATACTACACTGCTCCCAAGGCACATACCTGTAGAAAAGCACTAAAAGTGGCCCTTTGAGAGCTTATAGCCCAAAAACACCCTGTCTGCCCGTCACTCAGGAACACTCAGTTCCTGTACCTTGGTGCTCCTGCTGCCAGGCCCACAGGGGATGCAGGCCTCCGTGCCGTAGACCTGGTGGATGGACAGGAAGGTGTTGGCCGGACACTCCTTGCACTGGCTGCTCTCCTTCTCGATGTAGTGTCCCGGCGGGCAGGGCACACAGGATGAGCCAGACTGCTCGGAGCCCAGAGCACAGGCCCGGCAGGAAGAGGCCACTCCGTCCACTGCGTTGGTCACCGTGATGGAGTAGATCTTGGCCATGTCATTGATGAACTGTCTGCTCTGGAACGAGAGCCAAGGAAACCACCCTGGTGTCACCACACCATTGCATTTGGACACAGATGGACAGACCTATCTATGCATCAGTTCAGGCATCAGCTTATCCATGGCTCCGACCCTCCTCATGGATCTTTTATCCACAGCTGCCTCCCCAGGGCGGCTTTATGGTGAGAGCCACTCTCCCCTTACAGGAAGCCTGTGAGCTTCAGCAGAGAGTGAGAGCTCCAGGGATGAGTGTCCAAGGAAAGCTGTGTTCTAAAGACCTGTATGTAAAGAAGTACTTACATCTTGGCCCTCATTTATTCTCTGAAAGGCCCAGGTGAATGTGAAGGAAGCATTTTTGGAGATGATGTGAGTGTAGGATTGTTTTTCTTTACTTCTTTCCCATGATTCCACCACATTGGTATTTTTTCGATTAACATCCTATAAAATAGATATATTTTAAAAACAAACAAACAATACACACACACACACAAAAAGTGTGGTCATAGTACATTAAACACTAGCATTTTATGATATAAAGATTACTATCTAAAAAGGACTTTACAATCACATTTAACAATTAACATAAGAGAACAAACATACTTATTCTGTTTTCCACAACTGGTAAATTTTTAATTGAGAACGGGTGTCCATTTCAAAAGATTTTCTGATTCATATAAGAGCTAAGTTCAAAGTCCTATAGTAGTTTATAGCCATTATGAGGACAGATTCGGCACAATGGTTCTTTCAGATTTGAAATTTTGTTTGTAAAACAAAATGTATGTAAAACTTGTTGGTACAAGAGCACAGAAAAGGGAAGACAAAAATTCAAAGATAAATTGTAGTTTCTGACATCTTCAGATACCCACTTCGATGGTGTTTTTTGTGAAACAGAACAAAGGTCAATAATACAGCACCAAGATTTATATGACAAAACTCTATTCAATCTATGTTTATGTTTCTTATTCTCTATTGGCTTTAAACGTTCCAGTGAAAGATGCTTTTCCTTTAAAACAGATTCCTTTAAATTACCACTAAAGGCAGACTCTTAAATTACCACCTAATTTCCACTCAATTCTCTTTAAATTAAGAGCAGATTCCTCTAAAGAGCCACTAAACACAAAAAATGACCAGTGTCCCCTTTCACTGGAAGGGGCAAGGGAATTGTCACAGGTCTAGTTCCTTTCCTCAGCTGATGGGCTTTCAATAAGCAGACCATGAAAGTCAGTAAAATGGTACTTTGCTTTCACAAACAAACATCTGCCTGCTTGTGGATCAAGTCCAAACTTCCAAATTGTCTACTTCCCATCCCTCTATCCCACATCTTGATTTGTAGCTCTGTTACTAGAGGCCAACTCAACTGCACAAGAGACACTAATAATTTCATCAGTCAGTTTAACAGGGGAAAATTCAGCTCTTCAGTGTCTAATAATTTCTTTTAGAATAAACAGATAACCAGGAATGGTTCATAACTCACAAGGTGGAGAAATTTCTCTAGGTCATTTATTAAATCCTTCCTGCAAGGGCACTGCAGATACTAAACTAATGTCACACTTAATCTTAATCATAATAAACCAAGTGCAACTAATCACACCTATGTAGAGGTATTAGAGCGACATGTGGAATATCAGGCTCAGTCCTCAGTCATGGAGAAAGAGGTCTCACTTACCACCATAAAGTACAGCACACAATCTGCTGAACAGATGGTCTCAAAAATAAAAGTAATCCGTCCTAGTTCTGCCCCAGTTGCTCCTGTCACTGATGTCGGAGGTCTGTTTAACAGAAAAGGAACAAAACATTTAAACGGTGCTCTCCAGACAGGCAGCAGTCGATCCTTCAAATTCCTTTTGGGATGTTGAAACCATCAAAGTCCTGTCACAGAAAGCCTGTCCTTGCAGAACAGCAGAGGGCAGGTTTCACAGTGGCTCTGCACTGGGTGTCAGGTGCAGCAGGGTCATTTTTTGAGTGTCTGAATTCTTTATTGTACAGTTCCCTCCTTCTAATGAACACCCAAATTTGACCATATTTGTAGGGAGTTTCACTATTAAAATGCATTGCATGTTTCAAGTGATTTACACCATTGTAACTGCACCTACCCTCTGCTGATGGGGGATGCTTTTCAGGAGTTTCACCCAAACCACAAGTATTCAGGATGCTCTCCCTGTGAGGCCACACACTGAATCCTGTGTCCAGTTTTTGGTCCCTCACTACAAGAAGGACATTGAGGTGCTGGAGCATGCCCAGAGAAGGGCAATGGAGCTGGTGAAGGGTATGGAGCACAAGTCTTATGAGGGGTGACTGAGGGAGCTGGATTGTTCAGCCTGGAGAAAAGGAGGTTCAGGGGTGACCTTATCACTCTCTACATCTGCCTGAAAGGGGATTGTAGCCAGGTGGGGATTGGTTTCTTCTCTCTGGTAACAAGTGACACAATCAGAGGAAATGTCCCCACGTCGTGCCAGGGGAGGTTTAGACTAGATATAAGGGAAAATTTCTTCGCTGCAGGAGTAGCCAGGCATTTGAATAGGTTGCCCTGTGGTGGAATCACCATTCCTGGAAGTGTTCAAAAGGCATGCAGATGTGGCGCTTGGGGACTTGGTTTAGTGCTGGGTTAATGGTTGGACTCAATGATCTTGGAGGTCTTTTCCAACCTTTATTATTTACCTTTAATTTAATTGCCGCTTGCCCATTAAAATGTAAATTAAAAATCAGGGTTTGCTCAGTGGGTGTAAGAAGTCACCAACTCCTTCAGCTGAAATTCAGTGAAGGAAGGCTGATGTTCCTCTTGCCATACGTTACTTGTCTCATTATTTTACACCCAGTCTGAGCTAGTAGTCTAATCTCACTCCTTTGACAGAGAGACACAACCACCTCAAGCAGATATTTCACCCTGTCCAAGGGTTCAGGACAGGTGGGATATCCTATTCTCCTGCAGTGCCTGCATCTCCCCACTGGCTCCAGGGGAAGCACAGACTGTGCAGGCTGCCTGGAGCCACAGGGCAAAGTAACTTGAATTTCACTAAAATACTGCAAGGGCAGGCTCCAATATCCACCCCATGGCAGGTTTAGCTGGTTGCTTTGGAACAATTTAAAACCAGAGGGATAGGAGTATCTCTTCTCAGGTTCCAGACAACTAAATGTCTGGTATCTTAGAATGAAACAAACACCAATAAAAACAAAGGTCTTACACACTTGTCTGCCTCAATGGACTGACTGGGGACTGCTTGGAATAAAATCCAAGTTTCTTCTTGTCTCTCATTATTACATTATTCCATTTCAGAAAGGAAAACCCAGATGATTCCAGGGGTAGTGTCCAATAGGTGTAAGAGACAGAGATATACAAGAAATATATGAAAAAAAAAAAAATTCCTTACTTAAATCCCGGGATGTGCAGGTTCAAGATAAGATAGTCATTGTCAGAGCCTCCTGCCCCACTCTGGATGTGATCACCAGCCACCTCCCAACCTTCATAGGACAGAAAAAAGAACAAAATTTCAATAAATGGATAGCAAAAAGAATCTATGTTCCCATAATTTTTTAAGCAATTCAGTATTTCAGTGTATTTTAAAGATACCTGGTATAAACTATAGAGCAATATCATAATGCTTTTCAGTGAAAAATTTTAGCAATTGTATGAACTGCTGATTATACAGGCAATTGTCACCCTTGAAATCAGCAAAGCAATTGAAATTCCCTGACCTGTGCTGTACAGCTCAAGGGGGATGATCCATCTGATATCTTCCAGCCTTAAAACAGATGAATCAATGAATCCGTGTGTTAAATGTTAAGCATATACTTCAGTTCCCTTCTGCTCAACACACATAATTCAAAGCTTGAGTTACATCGGTCTGACAGGGTGGATCAGACAGGAAAATCTGTCAGGGGAGGCTGGAGGTGGAAGAAGTCCCAAATGGGATCATTTTCACCAGTGAGCTGTGACTGCTCTCTGCTGCAATTTTAGCACATGTGCAGAGAGAAAGCTCTGAGTACTAAATGAACTGAATCACAGACTTTAATTAAGTTTTCCAAAAGAATTATGTATAACCTTGATGAGCATAGTTGTAACAAAATGAGATGAGCTAGGGAGAAGTCAAACAGTGCTTTCTTCAATATGAATGCATCTGAAGATACTTTGAAGTCTATAGTGGGGTAGGTCCTTGGCTGAGGGGACTTCACACAAGCTGCAATTCCTGCCCTCTTCTGGTGTACGAGATATTTTTCATTTCTTTTTTGTGATACTGTGACTTTGCTTCCTACAGGAAATTTCAAACCTGGTGCAATTAAAGAAAAGGGGTGAGTCTCACAGCAAAGAGCACACTCATTTTGATGGGTGCTCTGTTACCGCAGTGATCAGGAGAAAGACAGGCACACAGCAACACAGGGAATTGGGCTCACCATTCATCCCATCGCATTTCGAGTTGCCAACATTGAAGCAAGATGTCTTCATGTTGCCTGGCAGGATGTTCCACCACTTGTACTCAAACCCAAGGGCTGGTTCAGTCCCAGCAGGGCAAGCTTTGCACTCTGCAGGCCAAGAGGGCAGGAAAAGGATATCACATGGCCAAAGCACATCTCAGTGTTTTAAAGAACGTCGGTACTACTTTTTTACTCTCTGGTACAAGTAATAAGCAAAGAAAATAATTTACACTTTTGTAATTAAACAGTCAAAGACCTACCAGGACCAGAGGAGTGGAAATGAGACCAGCATTTCATAAATTGTAGATCATAAGTTCATTGTAAGTAATTAGCAGCTGCTCCCTAAAGCTACATTTCCTTTTTAATGGGTTCAGCTGAAGGTTTGATCATGCTGGTAAACAAGAATTCTCACTAAATGCTGAAAGGGACCACTGAGCTAATACATCTCAGAATCAACAAGCCAGAGTTTAGACTAGACAATGTTGTCAGGTTACGAATCTGACAGTGCTTATAATGAGGTTTTCACAGGAAAGAACTTGGTTTGGGCAGAAGAAGGGATAAGGAGGAATTACTGACTGTAAAAATTCTGATTCCCTTCTCAGAATCCCTTAAAATAACTCTCAGGATGTTTATATCAGTGAAGAAATGAATCCAGAACACAGCAGGTCAACTTAGAGCAGCAATCCCTGATAAGAAAGGACTTCTGAGAGAAAACAGATACCCAGCTCCCTCTCTCCAATGTCATTTAACAAGTATTTTATGGAAAATGGACTGGTTTCTGACGATGTGTAATTTAACTAAGTCACATGCAATCAGACAACTGCTTTCGGGGACACATGCAATTGTTTTGCAGACTCCTACCCTGTGTTCCATCCGAAAATGTGCCTGGTGGGCAGGGAGTACAAGAAGATGAGGCGTTGTTGTAGAAGCCAGGATTGCAGGGTGGACAGTCCTGCCTCTCTCCAGAAGGAGGTAGGGTCAATGCATCAGGGAGATCCTCTCTGCAGATCTTGGGTTCAATCCATTTGTACATGATCTGAGTCTGGAATGAGAAGACGCTGAGCTCACATGGTGTGCTATGAAGCTTTAGGACTAGATACACCAGTCAAGGTCTCCCTTGTAAATTAAATCAGGGTTTTCCCAGTGACTGAGGCCAAAACAAGACATTGTACATTCAGGACTATAAAGGGGAGTTTGGATAAGGGAAACAGAAGTAATTGGGTTCACAGGAGATTCCAAGAAATCAGACCTTAAGAACAAAACAAAAATGTGAAGCTTAAAATAATTACTACTGTTCATTCCTATTTAATTAGTAAATATCCCCATGGAGACATTTCTGAGGAAAGTCAGATAAATAATTCTAATGACTGCATAAGCAATCTCTACATTTTTATTTTAATAACACAAAATATACCTTCTGCATCATAAATTGGGAAGGTATCTGTTAGAGAACACCACAAGTTCTGCATTTTTTCTCCATACTGACCTGTTCTTTGAAAAGTCCTCAGTTTCTCTCCAGCTATTTTTAAACCTACTGAGCAAATGCAAAAACCATGCAGGAGCTCTCCCAGCCCCCTCCAGTCCCTCTGCATCACCTAAGAAGCCATTTATGAACACCAGCATAAGTCAGTCCATGGTGTTACCATACACAGCAGTATGGTCTCTCTGTCGTCACCTCTCTATGAGGAGAGGCTTTAGGTGAGATCCATCACCTGCGAAGTTGGGTTTCAAATTTCATCTTGCTTTGGGTCTATCTCTGAAATATCTCTTTATATCTCAAGATGAAAATTAGTTGAATTGCATAACTGAGAAACCCGTCTGGCAAGAGTTAAACCTGACCACAGCTCTAGCTCTGGGTACTTCCACCCTTTGGTCCCAGCAGTGCAATCAGGGATCCTTGAGGCCAGCAGCTCAGGTAAGCGAGGTTTCACCTTATGAATTTGATCCAGACCCCTCGTCATCCTGGGCATTGAGCTGCTTGCACTCAAGGTTAGCCCTCTGATAACACAGAGCACTTCAAGAAGTATCGATCGTCTTTGAAACTGTTTCAAAAAATAAGCTGGAAGGAGCTTCAGTTAAGACTCAGGCCTTGGCTCCCGGGAGCTGCAATTAAGCTGAGGGTTTCACACTTCATCTCTGCCTGCACTTCTCTGCAGCCCTCCCTATGCCAGATCATGTACCCTGGCTGACCCACATCCTGACTGTCCCATGGACACAATGTCCCAGCTGCTTCACATTGGTTGTGTCCCATCCCTATGGATTTGTTTGGCCACATTGGCTCATTCTGACCTCTGGCACTGGGTCTGCTTCGCCCACTTTGCTCAGGCACTGAGGGACTGCTCCTGCTGTCAGAGTGGCACCTGTTCCTACAGATAAGGCTGCCCTCGCTGCTCCTGAACTTAAAGGATTTTCTCGAGTACTGCTCCAGAAATGCTTCAGCAGCATCAGGGTGCCCAATATTTAAAACAAAAAAGCTCAGAAGCTGGCAAAGCAGCCCAGAACCCAAACAGACTGCACACCACAGGAATCCTACTGCATCTGAGCAGGGAGAAGAGGGCCAGAGGGTCCCTGCAGCCATGGGGTGAGGGTGAGTGTCTCTGACACTGAGGCTGAAGCACTCAGCCTGTGATTTTTAAAGCAGCAGGTAGATGAAAAGTCAAGAGGAGTCAAGTGCCTAAATCTCCTGAGTCCCCTTCTACACGTGGAGTGGGACAGGAGGGAGACCACAATCTAATCTAATGTCCAGAGAAAATCCTGGCTTATTTTTAGTAAGCCATGGATCAGGAGGCTGGTTCTTTACAGCCACAGTTCACCTGAAGATGGTCGGCACAGTCAGACCCTCTCACTGAGCTGCCTCACATGGAGAGATGGATGGGGGGCATGGCAAACCTGGACCAATTTCCAGAGCTGCAGAGCACTAAGCAGTGAGAGCCACGGAAAGGGTCAACAGTAGGAACCTATTTAGTGCCAGGGAGAGTTGGATCCCACAGAGTAGTAGTGGCAGGGTAATCTGCAGGAGGTTGCAATTAAAGCAGTAGATGGGGGTGTAGCAGCAAACACCACTGCTAATTCCTCAAGTCATTAGAGGCAGTTAACAGAGTAAGAATCAGTGAGTCAAGACCAGGTTGCAGAGTCTGCCAGCTCTTGGGCTAAACTCACTGATGCTTCCTTATTAAAGCACACAAGATCTCATCTGCATTTTGGAACCGGCTGATCAGGAGACTTCAAAATACTCCATCCTGATAGCAGGTATAAGCCAGCAACATACAGGTGCTGGGGATTTGTACTGCTTGCAATCCCATCCAGATCTAAGGGAGACGGCTAAGGAAAGAGACAGAAGAGGACTGACCATGTGTCCACACCTCTGTGAGCTTCTTATACCAGTAAATAGGAGTTTCTTCTCCAAATTCCACCAAAATTCCCACTTGATTGCTAGGACAAAGGGCAGGAAATTTCCAAATCCAGGCTGCTCTACCAGCAGGTTCTTCTATGAGATGATATACCCATTGGACCTAAGATCTCCAGGTGAAACAATCTCCTGAGGGTGCAGGTGATATGAGGCATGGCAAGCACATCACCAGCATCTAAGTTCTGCTGCTGAACATGAATACTCCCAGGCTGTGTATACAACATTATTTCAACAGATCATGGGCCCTTCCTTGACACTAAAACTAAAGGACATAACATACATCATACCTATGCAGCCAAACATTCTTCCACTTGAAATAGGAGTGGTCGTATCCAATTATCCTGTGCCCAGGCACTGCTGGGACAGGGAAAATTATCACGAGCCCAAAGTATGCCAGGAAAGGTTGCTAACAACCAAAGAGCCAGGTTTATTCTGGGACAGTACTTAACCTCTGCTCCAACCAGCATGGAAGCTTGAAGGTAGCACCAGTGACCCCGTCAGACTCATCACAAGTGCAAGGAGCTTAACATCTCACAACAGTAGATCCCTTAAGCAGACCCATGACGGACAGATTCTTACAGAGGGATAAAGGCTGAAGAGAAGGAAGCTAAAGGACAAACCCTAAGCCTCGGAGAGATTCAATGCTGGAAGTAAAATTGGGAAAGTAATTGGGAAAGGGATTCCTAGAAACCGTACCTTGTTTTCAAATCCCGAGGTAGCAGTAAGCTCAATGAGCATAAAAATAGTATCATGCCTTCTACTTACTTTTCCTTCCTTATCACATGGGGTGTGGATCTGGAAAAAGTCTTTGCTTGTGCATGGAGGACGCTCTATACATGCGCTGGATCCCTCATCTAAAAAGAAAAGGTGACAAACAGGATATTAAACTATCAAATGATCCCCGGAAACAAACATAACAAGCTTAAAATCTGGAGATTAAAGTGAGTCAGCAGAAAAATACAAAACAAGAATGAAAAATCAAGCTCTTAACGGAGTCTGCATGACCATTCCCCCAAACTGAAGTATGGGAAGAGGGAAAATACCAGCTATGCTTGTGCTGCCACAAAGAACTTCATTGATTCAATATGCCCAGGGAGAATTATTAGGAAGAAGTTCTTTACTATGAGGGTGGTGAGGCACTAGAATAGCTTGCACAGAGAAGGTGTGGATATCCCATCCCTGGAAACAATCAGGTCCAGGTTGGATGGGGCTTGAAGCAACCTGGTCTAGTGGAAGATTCCCTGCCCACAGCAGGAGGGTTGAAACTAAATGATCTTTAAGGTCCCTTCCAACCCAAACCACTCCATGAGTCACCCAAACCCTCACCCCAAACCTTTACCTTCAAGCAGCAATTTGTGCAGTTTGCCACCATGGGAATACGTTCTCATTTGATAAGGAACAAAATTACTTCTAACTCCTGTTAGAAACTTCCTTACAACACTGGCCCAATTTATCCTCTTCCCAGATATTTTTGCAATATTTCCTTTCCCACTGTGAGTACAGGCACATGCCCAAGCATTTGCCATAATCGGTGATAGTGGATCCTATGTTTGGTAACTTATTCTTCAAGAAAACTACTACAAGGGAGAAAACTACTACAATGGAGAAAACTAAAGACATTTTGACAGTGAATAGATTACGACCATGCTATTTGATGGTCACCAGCTAACCAGAGCTGGGAATGCAGAGGACTTTGGCACTAGCTTTTGCAACCAGATCACCTCATCTTCCAAGAACAGCCAAGGCAGGGACAAGCCCAGAGGGAGTATTTGGAAAGCACATTCCTCAAAACATGTTAATTCTGAAGGAGTAATGAAGCAAATGCATGTCATCACCAACCAATAACACAAGTTACCACGAGAGGGCACAGCACGACTGTTAAATCCTTCAGAAGAACTGTTGCCTTCCAGGTCATCAAGATTTCCATCCCTTCATGTTAGTGTGGACGACCTTAGCCAAGTTTGACTGTGATCCGCTCTGTATATGTGCCCTCTGCATATTTTGGGAAGTTCCACGTTCATTTCCACCTTTCATATCAACTGGAGACTAAACGTGGTTGTTGTATACAACCACTCTCACACCTCAAACATCCAGTGACCTCACGTACTCAGACCCCCCTGGTTTTGCTTAACCCCACTTGGTTTATGTACCTGCATAATACATTTCTTCTTTACACTTGGTGCACTCTTTAGCTCCTTTCTCAGAATAAGTATTTCGCGGGCACACCTGGCAGCCAGATGCACCTGGTTTGTCACTGAAGGTACCAGGCTTGCATGAAAAGCATTCAGACGTGTATGCGACTCCTGTAAATAAATTAAAACACTGAAAGAGAGAGGCACACTCCATAGCTGCTATCTACCTGCTCATGGGTGAGAGCAAGCCAGATGCATAAACCAGCATAAAACCCACAGAATTTCAGCACTTGCTTTAGACACTTTGGCTTTGCTGAATCATAATTTAGGTCTTTAATCTTTGCTCCTCAGTGCAAGTCTGACCCACCTAGAAACCTTATATGACACTTCAAGTTTGATTACACTTAGAACAGGACAAAAAAAGCAACCCCAGATGAAATAAATAATTTAAATACCAATTTAACTGTCAATGCTATGATATGTATCCATTTATCATTGTTGAGAGGCTTACCAATAACCATGGTCTTTTTATACTACACTAGAGAAACTCTGCTTATTATTTTTCTCTTTCTATGTGCTAAGACAGTCTTCTCCACTAGACGGCGTCATTTACCATATAAATTAATTTTTCAGTCTTTTCCTAACAGTGTGAAGTTTTGCTGTTCTGTTTCTACGCTTTAGAGGAGCAGACAGGGGACAAGGGACTAAACAAATCTACTTCAATGCTGTAGGCACACCAGTAGAAATAGACTTGGCAAACACTATGAAGAAAGAGTGAGATAAGACTTAAAAGCCAAATAACTCTTACCTTCAATTGTAATGTTTTTCACCAGAACTGGTTTTACTACTTTGGAGCCCATGAGAATCCCTGTTGTTCTCCAGTATAATATATTGCTACCTGATTTCAGAGTTACCTGCAATAACACACGTGACAGTTATCAGACATCCCCTCACCAAGACATTGTTTTATTTCCTACTTCCACTACTCAGATTTCTTGCATCCTAGCAGTGATCCTGATCCTGGCTTTTCCTAAGCTGCTTAGTGAGTCAAGAGGAAATGGGGAGGTGCTGCACAGACATCTCTGAGGAGTGTCAAAGCGAGCTTTGTAAAAAAGTTTCTCAACACCCAGTTTTATGGAAGAACACCAAGAGCTGTTTCTGACCTTGTTGTAAGCAGAATTTGGAAAAAGCTGTTCCTGCCCTTATCCATCTACCCCTGGCACTCAGAAGCTTTTATCTCTAGCTCTATGTTCAGAGATAGTCAATCAATTTGTTTTTAAAGCCTTGAAATACGTTTCCATAAAGAAACCCAACATGACCCAGAGTTTAAAAATGCAGGCTCACAAGTGAGTTTTGTTTAGAGGCTTTAAAAATCAAGCTCTGCCTGCACCTAACACTACAGCACCGTGATCGGTAAGCCAGGCATAAACCAGAGCTGTCCCCAGCAGCAGTCCCAACCCTCCCGCCCATTTCTGGCCCCAAACAGCAGATGAGATGCAGAAAACAACCTGTTTTCCAGCTGCCCTGGCCTGCTTGTTTTTGTGGCATGGTTCAGTAAGTGGCTGCACACCCGTGCTGGCACGGGAAGGGTGGTGGCATCATGGCTGGGATAAGGGGCAGAAAGAAGGCAGGAGCACTTCTTTCAGCAGCAGTGTTGGTGCCTTCTGCCTTCAACTTGCTTATGTAACTACAATGCCACTCTCATCAATAAAACCAGCAGGTTTACCAAGCCCCTACCTGTCCTGAAAAGCTGTACCACATCTACTAGCTACAAGATGCCTATTGCCAACACAGTGATATTGGCCTGAAGGTGCTATATTTTCACACAAGAAGAGGGTTAAACTCTACCAGCATAAGAGTCCAGGATAATGTGATATACAGCAGTGCTGTACAGGCCTGTCATGACCATGATTTTTGTTCACCCAGGTTAAAGAGTTCAAAACTTCAGCAAAGTGAAAATACAACCTATTGTATCTCCCACACCCAAGCAGCTACTACCCAAGGGGGCAGAGAGCTGGGTTACCAGAGGTAACAGCAGATCTGGGATCATATTGAGCAAACATTGTGTTATGTGGGGTAGAGGTACCCAACATCAGCTCTGGTGCAGCAGGACTAGCTTGCTGAGAGCAGAGGCTGCAGAAACCAGAAGACTGGGCTCAGAGAAGCCACTGTGACGGGATTTTCAGCACTCAAAAAAATACTTAAGGAGCGCCAGAATCATCATCTCATCTGGCTCACTTGTCTACATTTCAGCCAGGCATCTCAACAACCTTCATAGCCAGGGAAGACACCTGCACACCTCAGATGATGAGCTCAGATGGCATCATCTCCTGCGAAGACTTTGTCTACACCCCTCAGCTCACCCAGGTCCGTGTCCTGGCTTTGGATGTATGGCATAACTCATACCCCTCATCCCTCCTCACCCAGATCTCCAGCCACCCGATGTAACTTGCACTGGTCTTGCATCTGAGCAAAGAGGCACTGCCAACCAGAGCTGGCTCAGGAATACGGTTTTTCCTCCAGGAGGACAAGCAGACCATGGAAAACGGAGAGTATGCTGCTGCCTGTGCCCATAAAAGCCTTTTTCTTCTGGCATAATGTCACCTATGCTGGGCCTTTGCTGATATGGCTCTGGGAAAAAGAGTATGATGGTTCAGTAGAAGCCAGGCCTCAGCTAATGAGTTGGTCTATGCATGGTCTGTCACAAAGCAAACTCAGCCAGCTGGGTCATGGGCCAGCCAAAGGGCTCCTGCTCCCAACATGGACAGGCTCATATCCGTGCTGCAGGAGCCACCCTGGTGCTGCCAGCTTGTTTTTCAAATAGGTAAGTCCCCAGAGGGCAGAAGCTGGATGCAGTTCAGCTCTTCTGCACACACTTGAGAATAAAATGTCTGTCCTGCTTATCCCCACATACACATACCACGTCCCCTGCTCTGCTGAGGGAATAATCTTGTGTTCTTGTGAGGAAACAGCTGTTGTAGAAGATTTCAATTAAAGCCATGCAAAGTGACTGTGGCATGCAGATTTGCATAAATCTATTTAGCCTCATAAAGCATTTGATTCAAAGCCCAGGGAAATCAATACAAAGTCTTGCATCTATATCATTTGCTTTGGGATCGACCCCTTGGGGATCTCTGTGACTTTTCCCCTCAGTACTAGGGGAAGCTATGCTTCTTCAAATGCATTCACAGGAGCCAACCCATTTGGTGTCTGCCCAGAGGAAATCACATACATTTATAAATGGAAAAGAAACTTCCTGAAACAATTTTTAGTACACTTACAGAATGAGAGCCCCATTCTCCATTGTCTGTGAGCTTCACCCACTTGTCTGCTGTGGACTCCATCTCTTTGCACTGGTCATTTTGTATCTGATAATAAAAACACAAGATCAGTGACCACAATCAGGTGCATCTCTCTGTCAGCATAATGACTGATGGGAATTAAAAGACTCAGCTTTGTTCCTCTCGTCAACATATTTAGGACACCACCTGTGGCAAAATAAACCCCCAACTTTCAAAATCTGCTAAAGCTTAATAGTGCCTCCAGTGACCACCTCTGACATAGATGGCAAAAAAAGCAGCAGGAGGAAAAGAACTCAGACTTATCCTCTCACTGTCTGGTGAGACAAGAATGCTGAGCATCACATCTTGCCTGCTTCCTCCTTCTCCTGAGCCCACCAAGACTTAATTCTCTAAAATCCAGAGGCCAGGGACTTCTAAACCGGAGGGGAAGAAGGAGTGGGTGGGCCAAAGCTAGAAGAACTGCTTTCTCTGCAGCCAATATCTGCTGTGTCTTTGGCCCGCTGCCACCTGACCTAGGGATGAGAATAACATTATCAAGGGAGAGGCAATATGCCATGGAGAGTCTGTCCTGGCAGAAGTGTGAGGTTGGTTGTCCCTCACCCAGGTCCAGGGCAACTCAGAAGCCTTTCCTTACAGCAGGGACACTTCTTTCTTCTTATAACTCTCTTCTCAGATAGAAAAGTATCATGTCCCTTTGATGCATGAGATCACATACTGAGCTTTTATTGCACCAGGGAGAAAAGCCAGTTCAACACTTTCAGACACTTGACCTAGAGTCAAGGATCCTCCTCAAAGTCGCTCCGCGTCAAGTGTGAAGTTGCGTAACCCCACATCCTCCAAAGCATCTGTATGCTTAATCTCCTCCTAGATCAACAGCACTGAGGAAACGAGGTGAGAAGAAGCACCTGTGTAGAAGATAGATCCCTAATGATTTTGTGGAACATGAGCTACAGCATCTTTGTGTCATAGTTTCCGTCTGCAAAAAGGAGGTAAGAATGTATAGTCTCTTCTTACCAGGTGTAAAAGGCTTCAATATGTAAGAGCCAGAGAAGGGAAGATCATACACTTCACCATTTGCCACTGAAGTACCACTGTCCAGAGCTAAAGTGCCATTGTTAAATATATTTAAGCACAAAGACAAGCTGAGGGGGAAAAAAATTGACTTTTCAGGAGTGTTAAATATGGTTTCCTTGAAATACTGAGGCTGACTAGGAATTTATGGGCAGTTCTATAAAGGACTGCACCACTCTGCAGACGCTGCTTTTTGAACAGGGGATGATAAATTTAGAGGAGGTGAATGAGTGGGATATGCATAAAAGCAATAATCAAAAAGCAACTTTCAAAGCCAGCACTCAGAGAAACAATACATTTGCTCCATTGCAGGAGCAGATCTGTCAGTCAGTCAAGCAACTGGAGCTGGGATTCATAATCCTGGCACATTCATGTGACAACAGAGAGTATATTTGCTGCTTTCTCCCCATGAAAGAGGCAGGATAGTCTAATATAAAACTCAAATGGCTAAATAGCCTTGCTTGCACTGTCTGTTATCAAAGGGCAATAGCAATCTATCACACTGATGTAGCAGCAACTGGGTGCCTCCAATAGGTAATATTTGTCCTCCTTTCCCAGCTCTACTAAGGGTAAGGATGCTATGTACTTTTCTCCAAACTTCAAGAAATGTTAACCAGCATCAGCTAAGACTTTTCAGTCTTGTGAGGTAACATGAGCTGTGTTTTTCAGATAAAAAACAGAGCTCATCAGACAGATACAGAGGCAGTAACAGAGGAGACTGAAAATTATCAGCCATCTCCCTCTCTGAATTGCCCTCCCATTATGTTTTTCTTCTCTCCCAAATGACAGGTACAACATGACAAGGACAGCAATACAGGTGTCAATGTAACCTTCCAAAGCATGTCAGTAAATTGGGGCATCTACACCACACTGCAGATACTGGTGCTGGGAACCCTACAGCTGCCTGGACCACAACCAGTCCATCCACATGGGCAGAGCAGGATTTCCTTCCCCACTCTGGTCGCTGCTGATCAAACTGTTTTAGCAGTCTGGGTACAGTATGGTGCAAGCCCAGCCAGGCTGCTCCCAGTTCAGAGCTAATGATCTCCAGCCCCTTCATTTCACAGTGCAGATGCATCCTCAAAGCCTAATTCTTACTGGAAGTCATCTCGACTTCTCCTGCTTTTCTTTTTCATCTTAATTACTAGGACACAAATTAACCTAAAATCAGAATTAAGGTTTCCACATACTACTACCCTGGGAGAAGTCTTTTTAAACATTAAGTCCCTTTTTGAAATCTCAAGTCAAACACCCCCAAACTTGAAGCGTCTCTCACCAATAACTGTCTTGCAAAAGGCTGGACTAACTGGAGCAGTCATGACCCCTAATGGCAAAATCCCAGCACATGGCAGATAGGATCAGTTGCCTGAGTTGTGAGGATGAGATAAATACCACAAGACAGGATAAGTGACAGAAAGAGAAGATTTTTTTTATCTTGTTCAGCAATAACAAGCTATGGGCATACAGGGGTTGTAAAGGGAGGTAAACCTGTTTCTAATGGTCTTTTTCTGGGTTGAATTCTTACAATATAAGATTGGATTCACCATATAAAAGGCCTTACAAAAAATTCAAAGAAGATGTTGTTGTCAATATACTGGTATTCGAAGAAGACAGAACCAGATTTCTTCAGGTGCACAGCGTAGATGAGGGAAACTGTACAATCATCCCTGTTCGACTCGATGTAGTTCCCTCGAGGCGTCCATGAAGAGCTGATGAACATAAACAAAACAAGCCTCAACTGAGATCACAGACACTGAGGTGACTATTCTTACACTACCGTACAAAAACATGTTACATAATAAAGAACCCAGAATGCCACAACAGCTAACTGCAGTGAATTTATAAATTAATTACTGGATTACCATTTATTTTTCAGCTCTAATAGATATAATAGATATAGTGATTGTATTTTATATCTTGTTTTATTTTTATATATTACATGAATAATATAAAATCTAATACTTTTCATTAAAACTGTGCATGTGAAAGAGCATGGTACAAAAAATTGAGGACCCAGACTACATAAGAAAGGTTTATTATCCACAGGTTCAACATACCTTCAATTATACTCAGAAACAGCCTTCTGCAACCACCATGGGTCTCTAAATAGGTTGTAAAGGAACCTTTTAGCCACATTTACTATGCCACGACCCCGGAGTTTTACAGCTACAAATAAGAGCAGCTCCAGGCTGGTCGTAGACTCGCTAGCTGCTGATGAGCCCAAGGAGACCATGTCGACAGCAAAGAGATGGCTACAAAGTTCACCTCCCAGCCACTCTTGTTTGCCATTAGTAGGGCTGGTTACCCTCTGGGGAGCTTAGATGAGTCATCAAGCAGCTTTGTGCTGCTGAGCTGTCTCGGGTTCACCCACGGCTGGGTAACCCAGATGCAAACAGAACTTCTTACTTGTTGCAGCTGTCGGCTTTGTTCTCAGATGAGCCAACCGCCGTGTCCATGAAAGTCGCCACGTTGGAGAATCCTGCTGGCAGCTCATCCCACTCATCAAATTTGATCCCACTGCCCAGTGAGTAGGTCCCCTCTGCACACTTGCTGCACACCTGGTTCTTCATCTCAAGGTACTCACCGGAGGCACAGGAGAAAGCTGGGGAGACAATCATTTACAACATGTGAATGGATACATTAATCCTTATTAATTTCCATTATTTTTCTGCCGCTTGCTTAATTAAGATTGAACTGCCATTAAAGGCAACCAAACAGAATGTCCCAGTCCCAGGAACACAACAGCTGAACTACCAACTATCAGCTGGAAAATTAAGATGTTCAACAGTTTTCATGTGAGATGTTCACGTTTTTCACTGATGTGGCAGCACTGAAACCAAATCCCAAATGATGGCTCCTGATGTGCAGCTTGTCTCTATTGGCAAAACAAGATTTTAGAATCAAAATCTCTCTTGACAGACTCTCTCCAGAAGCACTTTGCAAAAATGAGGACTTATAATGCAGTTCTCCTCATCCTTGCTCACTCAACCGTTACACCTTGAGCTTAATTAAAATCACTGGTACCTGAGAGCCAGAAAGGACTTGTCTCACCCACTTGTATGGCAGCTAAGAGGGATGTCTGCAGCACACTGATAGTAATACAACACTACAAACCTTGGCTGAGAGTAACAGACCTAATCCAAGGATCTCTCCTTGTTTCTGCTCACACGAACTGTGTACAAAGCCTTGAACATCTTGCCTGATAGACCAGGTGGTCTTGGAAAAGGTCACCCATGGGTCTTTGTCTAGCAGATGAGGATCTTTGACTGGGGGGACATTACATGCTGAGACAATAACCACTGGCTGTCAGCATAGCAAAGACAGTTTTCAAAACCTGTGTAATTAGGGGAAGTATAATTAAGAGGTATATTCACAAAGTGTCTTTTTTACTGATGCCTCTAGAATTATTTCCTCCAAATAACTGTATGCCCCTTTTCCCCCTGATTACACCTCTGTCTGCCAAGGGAAGATCATTCTCATTATGTAGAAGAAACCTGGACAGCAGCTGAAGTCCTGTATGCCTACAGAGTTCCCTGCCTGTGCCAGGAATCGTAACTCCTGCCTGGACACTCACTTCTCTGGCAGGCTATCCCACTTGCCCCCAGCAAGTCCTCTTTGAGACTCAACATCCTGAATGGAAAACAAATGAGTACTTTCTGCAGCACATACTACTTCCTACATTGCTTGCAGATTTTTAAACTTAACTCTGCCAGCCTAGCCAAAGCAGAATTCAGAGCAACACACACAACTCACATCCCAAGAAACAGTGGGTTTTTCTACTGTTTCACACATGCCACGTTGCACAGTGACAGATATTTCATACACCCTCTTTGACAGACATAAACTCATTAGCCTGAGAAGCTGCAGGATGAGACCAGACTGCCAGCCAAAGCGGTGAAACTGGCCCAAAACAACCGACGCCAGCTGCAGTCCCAGCAAATGTGGTTACACGGATGTGCTGATGTTTATCTGCATAAAAACTTCTTTGAATGTAAGTACTTTGATAAACTCATGGCTGCATAACACCATTTCCCATCTGAATCCAACCAACAGTTCAGGCTCCCATTTCTGTGCCAGGTCCTGCAGCATTTCATCGTGTAATTGCCCTTGACGGGTGGCACTGGAAAGCAGATAAAAGGTCCATTTAATGGAAAGATCTGCCAAAGGATCATTTTTCCCTTTTGATCATACCAGCACACACTCTGAATTTGAACCAGTGGACTTCAAGCCAACAGCTTTCTGAGCCTGTTGCTCACTGGTGAGTGGACCAGTGAGCAGGGAAATGTGTTGGGGTGGGGATTCACAAGGAAATCCTGCTGCAATGGATTTTATGAAAGACTGACAGACAAAAAAATTCACCCTCCCTGAGGGCAAATAGTTTTCTGTAGGCAGTGGCCCACGATATAGTAGTACAGCTAACAACCCATCTGAGTAACCCTGGGACCTCAACTCAAGCCATAGGATGTATCTGCAGCTGGAGTCAGAAACAGTTTTCTCCAGAGACTCTGAGAAAACCAGTGAGCACTTTCCTGTGTGTCTGAAGTAAGGCCACACTTTGTACAGCTTTTCACCTTAAATATGTAAAGGTGTCCTGTCTCACTGCTTTTGCATTATTAATAACCCTTGATTTTTCCCTTTTGAAGAGTGCAGAGAAAAGCCATCAGGAAGGGAAGTAGAAAAGTGAGCTCTCTCATGACATATTTGAATTTTTCAACAGTTTGAAAATTTTTTTTTAAAGAAAGCTAAATAGCAAAAAATTGAGAGTGCTGCTTACCCATTCCAGAGTTGTGAATTTCAACTAAGGAGTCAAGAACCATGAGCAATTCACTGCCACAATGAAGATGTAGAAGGCAGCAGAGCCTCCTATTCCATTGCAGTGAGCTTGAGCAGAGATTATTACTTTGAACTAATATATTTTAACCCTTTTCAGACTGATCATTTGAGAAAAATAAAAGGGTATAAGAGATCAAGCTGGCTGCCACACAGGACACATCCTCCATCTCTCGCCTTCCAGGAAAGAGATGAACCTTTTTCTTATTTAGGTGGGGAATTATCTTTTTTCCCTCTTCTAAGAATTGTATTTATAAGGCAGCAGCATTTCCCATCAAAACACATCGGGCTGCAAGCAAACTGGCTCTGAGTATGCCAGCTGCTTGCCAGGTTCAATTTGGGGCTGAACGTGGCTAATGGCAACACAAAACACTTTCGACATTGGAACAGATGCAACGTTTGGTCTCGTTCCAGACGGTCAGGAGCGGCTGGAGGGGGATGGGGAGGAAATACAGCATGCGATGAGCGTGGAGATGGTCTCACAGTGTCACACAACCTGGTCTTCCAGCAAGGAGACAAAAAGCCGGGGTGAACCCTCTTTAATCTAAGCAGCATCAGTTCAGGAGTTTGCCCCAGCTGGAGATGGGCAGCCTGTGGCTGTGTCCCCACGATGGGTCAGAGGCACTTGTGGTGGGACGGGGCACAGAAAGATGATCCATCTCCAGGCACTGGCACTTTGCCTTGCTTGTGGCTGCTCCATCTCACTAAGAGGTAGCTGAGCACAGGTGCAGCACTGGTCAGTGACCACAGAAAAGAGTTGACATTATTGCAGCTCTGCCGTGTATGTGGGGGTGACACACGCTGGATGCTGCCAACAGGAAGGACAGTATCACAACATAGGAGGTTAAGGTGTGATGTGAAGTTTCAGGAATCTAAATCCTGTATTTTAGATGTGTGCTCTAATTTAATCCTCCACTAAACTCTCCCTCTTGCTTCAGACTCCGGAGGAAAAACTATTTTCCTGTATGAGAGGTAGCCTTTGTGATCAGCCCTAAACCCCAGAGCCCATTTGTTTAGGCATTTGATATTTAATTTTCAGAGAACACAGCACTGTTGAATAACTGGACATCACTATTCCTCTCCCTCTTTGACTGCTAACTTTATTATTACACCTTTCAATATCAGTTTGGGTGCTACACACTAAATTACACAGAGCAACACACACTGTGAAAACAGAATGTGATCTTCTTTCTTTCTGTGAAGAAAACTGTGATTCATGCATGAAAAGGTTTCATGACTTGCCCCATCACTGGCATTTTTGAAATTGGAAAAACATTTTCAGAAGCAGTTAAGAACAGCATGACACACTGTGGTGTTGGATACCCTGATGTCTTCAGTAGATCTTTGGAGCTGATGCAATTACTGGTGATTCGTAGCTGTAGCTTCCTTACATAAATAGAGAGGAGGAAAAAAATGCTATAAAGTACTGTTACCTAGACACTGCCACAGCAGCCACACACATTCATACACTCACGTGATAAAGCTGACACCAGATTCACTTCATAAAAAACTGCCATGAGCTACAGATCTAATACCCACTGAAACCATTGTATAAGTCTTGTCAAACGGGCCTCATTTCATTCTTTAAAAGGATTACAAGTCGCTTGATAAAGGTGACGAGTGGGTGTAATAGACTTAGGGTTTCTAATACAGTTAGCTGAGTTTTGCATGTCACTCCGATGAAGAAAGGTAGTGCTGCACAGGACCAGTAAGGCACATCTTAAAGGGATTGAGAACTGCCTGAGTAGCAGATCTCAGGCAGGGCTGTCAATAGGAAACAGGGAGGAAGGGGGCAGTTCTGCCAGTCCAGGACTGAGTTTGATGGCTTCCCACACTTTTATCAATGATCTACAGGCAAATAAAAAAGGAATGGCATTAAGATTGTCAGGTGAGAGGCTTTTGCCAAGACTGAGCTCACTCAGAGTCAGTGTGTTTTAACAGACTCAAAGGTAAAGACAAGCTGATGAAGGCAACGAGTGCCAGCCCTGCCTGCAGAGTGCTGAAACATGTCCTGCAGAGCACCAAGCCTGAGAACTGGAGTGGACCCACTATTCAAGAGCTTCCACTGGCAAGACATCCAAAAAAGGCACTAGTGAGATCTCTGGATATATTTAAAAGTGGAGGTAGAGATGTGTAGGACAAATGTGTATTACAGGGAAGAAGATTGTTGCAGTACTGCGTATAGTTGTGATTTGGCATTTTTGAGAGGTCAGTACAAAGCAAAAGGACTTTAAATGGTTTTTAAATTAGGGATAATGTCTTGCGGTGAGAGATCTAAAGTGCTTAGTCTATTTAGTTTATCACAAGAAGATTGAGAGTCAACTTGATTAATATATAAGCACCTCCAAGGGGAAAGAACACAGGATCCTGCTGCACTCCTTAATCAAGCAGAGAACTGCATAAGAAGAGCTACCTTCTGGAAGCTGAACCTAAACAAACTCAAATTGGAAATAACACACAGATTTTTAATAGGAAGAATGACTGATTGCTGGAACAATCTGTCATGGCATGTGATGGACCCTTTGTCTCTCAAGTGCTTCGTACCATAACTGGACACCATATGGAAGAAAAGCTCATGCCAAATACAAATTATCAGCCTCAGCATCGGCCTAGCTCGATGCATTTTAATGGCCTACGAGGTCAAACTAGGAAATCTAATTAAACCCCCACCTCCTAAACTCTGTGAGTCAAGATCAGTGATATCTTTCCTCCCTCCTGGGACACACCAGTGAGGATGTGGGGCATCCTGAAGGAGGAGCCCTGCCCACTGCGTAACCACTTCCAAGGAGTGCTTGCAGTACATCACTTTGCAGGTCTGACTGCACTTTACAATCACTTTGCAGACATGGAAACAGCTCCCCAGAGGGCAAAACAGACCACAAACAAGCTTGCCTCATTTGCCCTTTGACTGCAAGGCTCCAGGGTCACATTCTGTCTTTTTGTACAGCTGTGGCCCTCCTGGTGACTTAGGTGGACTGGGATCAATATTAGTTGGCACATTTCTTTTCTGGTAACTGATCCAAAAAATCTCACATTGCTTAACTCTCTGATGCTGGGGGTCAGGATGGGATTATCATGAGCACAGCTGGATGAACAGAATAGATCTTCACATGTATACATCTACTCAGTCCCTCCTGAGGTCTGAAACGTTCCTCTGGAGTGTTTTCTCATGTTCATTATCTCCCAGATACTGCCATGCTGTGACAGGGATCAGAATATTTGAGATTTCACCAGAAGATTGACCAGATTTCAATATCCCTCATCTTTTCTCAGTATCCTGCATCCTACAACACCAATCTATAATGTATTCAGTTGCCTTCCTCCCTTATGCAGCCTTGGCCACCCAGTCTTACCCCTTCCTTCATCTAGCTTCCCATCCCACACCAATTGGAGCTGCTGCTTCTACCTCTATCACTCTTCCCAGCAGACATTTTTCTCCAGACATTTCTTACTTAACAATACCTAAAATTGTTTTAGGTCTTCTGTTTATTCTGTTGCCAGTGAGCATGTGCACATTCACACGTATCCTGTGTCTCTGTGGATCTCAATGTATTACAATTTAAAAAAAAAAGACACAGGACTGGATTTTACCAGACTGTAACAACATTATGGGATAGCAATTGAGCAATTCTACATAAACCCATGCAAATACAAAGAAAAATAATCTCAAATGCTGGCTTTCCATCTCTCCCCTCTCCAGTCCTATGTTGTTCATCCAAAGCCTCACCGTCTGGGATTCAGGTGAGATGCTGCCATCTCCTGAAGGCAGAGTCTGGGCTAAACTGTCTAAGCCTCCCATGGGCAGATGTAAAAATTGTAGCTCAGAAAGAAAATATGAGGTTGGCAGCATCAGGCAATTGTCCCTCAGAACAGCTGTTGTGTGACACATGCCACAAGCCTGGAGGGGAAAATGTGGCCAAGGACAAGTACATAGAGGCTTTCAGTGACACTCTGGGCCATCAGGGTCCACACAACATGGAACCAAGGACCAACCAAAACACAGAATGCAAAAGAAAAACCAAAACCAAAGGATGAGAGGAAATCATTGCTTCATTATTAATGTTTCCTATAATCTTGCCAGCTTCAGAATGTCTTCCGTGAATAATTTATACGAGGCTTCTCCAATAGACTGTGAATAATTGATGTTCGTTTTCTTCAGTCATTATATCCCAATGTGTTACTAGGAACCAGACTGAATCTTAATTTAAGGTAAAAAAAGGCTGTCTAGGCTGTTTAGGCTTGAAATGTGATCACACTGAAGTCTGATATAACTTGCAAAAGAGTACCTTCTGTGGAAGAAATCCTTCCTTTTCTTAAGAAGAAGTAATTTTTTCTTTCATCTAAAAAATTATGAAGTAGAGCAATGCTTTTTCCAGTTCACCTTTTTCCCAGCTGGCCTGGCACCTACCATCACTCTGCTGCATCATTTGGACACTGAAAGGTGTGGATTCAGAGTGGGAATATCAATCAATTCATGGCAGTGGGGTGTAGAGTGGAGGAAGGCAGCCATCACCAAGGGGTTGGAAAGCACATTCGCTGACAGGGTTTCAGCAACCATCCTAGTGGCTCAGGATTGGACATGTGTGGTGGGTTGACCCAATACAACACAGCAGGAAACAGGCCTCAAGGAGAGTGAGCAGCTCTCCAGGTCTTACTGACTCCATCAGGCATATTTTGATTGCTCATCAGGCAAAGTCCTTGGTACAAATGGCTTCTAGTGCCATTTGATATGCCCTCTGCACACACACACACACACACACAGTCCTCGCCTCTCGTCCCTCTACCAAGAGATAACAAATCTCAAGGTCTTGCCAGATACTTCCCCATTGAAAGAGAAATCAGTGACTCAGAGGAATCTCTCTTTAACTTATTTAATTACATCATGTACACAAACAAGGTGAAGAATTCATCAAAAAACACTAAGGCCATTCTTTCTCTTGAGAGTCTCAATGCACACATCAACTCGCAGTTCCCAGTAACTCTTCTCCAGGAATTAAATTCTGTGGGTTCAGTGCAAACTCTTTAGCTTTTTTAACTATTTACCTAAAAGAATCTGTGCTTCAAAAAGCCAATAATGGGACTTGTTCTGCAAAGACAGTGTTGTGCTCGTGCACAGAGGAGAAATTCTGGAAAAAATACTTGTAAAACTAGGGTATCTCTCAGGGTATCAGACCACATTAGGAATACATCCACCTAGAAATGCCATGGCAAAATGTATCCTCAAGCCTCAGACCAGATGAGAAACGTAATGCCATCAATAAGACTGACCTACCTGACTTGAGTTAGGAACATGAATTAGCAAGGACAGGAACAAGAAGAACAGGAATAAACACCTGCTTGAGTGCTTTACTAAATCACAGCCTTTTAACAGCAACTCTCAAACTGTGCTGTGCATGCCACTGCTGCCTGAACAGCTTTGCTACATGGCAGCCCTGCATTAATTCCTCAGCTTCACAATGTTCCTCAGAGCAGTCCCTGCTGCTGTGTGCTAGTCCCCTCCATAGTGTGCTCTAGTGGGATAGCCTTTCCTTTTTCTTTCAGAAAAGACACAAAAACTTTTCTTGGGATACAAAAAAAACACAGGTAAAATTGAGTTGGCCAGTCCTGCAGGCCATGCACACAAAAGTGATCTATAAAAAGTGCCTATGACTTTAAAATCTATTTCTTGGATGTCTTGCAGTTCATGTCAGAGGTGGCTCCAGGGACAGAGTTATATTGTGGTTTTTTACTATCAGACATCCTTAATAGCTTGATAATACATGACAGGCCAAGGGCCAAATCTATAGCATATCAAGAAATCCTCAGATTCCCTGGATTTCCACTTTTTTGGTATTAGTTCTGAGAGAGCAACCTTCTACATGTGACTCTTACATGTTGACAGGCATCTTCATGGAAGCCATATGACTGTTCAAAATGGAGGGGAGAAAAGAGGGTGTAAATCAAAATGAAGGAGGAGACCAGTATATACCTTTGAGTGAGCAATCTCAAGAGCAGAGGAATGAAAGGGGAGATCTCCTGCATACATTTTTTGAACATTGTCTCAAAATAGTACTTTCCCACAGCTCAGGATACCCAGAAGCATCAGTCACCATACATAAGTTTATCTATGTGCATGTGTCACATCTAAATGACACAGTTAAACAGCAGCAGCCATGAATAGCTTGACCTCATTGTTTCTTCCAAGGTGAATACCCAAAGAGAAGCAATGTCTGAATAACATTAAAAATGAAAAAGCGTTAGTATATCAAAGATGATGAAGAGAAGATCTGGTGCTTTCAAACCATGATAAAAAAAATAAGAATGAACACGTGCTAGTCCTCAGAGCTGTGCTGATCACCATACTTCCTCTCCTCAGTGCAAACAAAGAAATCCCAACCATTTCAAAGTCCACTAATGAGACCAGAAAATAATCCTCAGTGAACATCAAACAAAAAAGGAGAAAAATCCTCTGACAATATGTTAGGATTCACATTTGCTTCAAGAGGCTATAACTCTGAACTGACTTAAGCCCTATGAAAAATTGTTCTGACATGCATTCATATATGAGTAGAATGACACTTCGGTGATACTAACATTTTCTAATTACATAACAAACCCTTTCGAGATAATATAAACAAATGTGACCATGTAATAACTAGCGCCATTCTCATGGAAATATTTGCATGTATATTCACATCTACATGTGCAATGATGCAAACATTTAAGAAACTGCTAAAACATATCATTGATATTTTCTTCAGCAGCTAAATTTCAAAATCCTAAGTAACACTCCAGAAGAGCCAATTCTTTAGCACAAAGCCTACACAGAGTTTGCCTGAATGCAAATCTAGTTGACAATGAACAGATGTAAACTTTATGTCAGAAGGCTGTAACACAAGCACACAGGTTTTGCCAGACATGTAACATTCATTTTGTATTATACATCTAAAGAGATGTGTATGAGCATAGAAAATTTGCAGATGCCCACTGACCTCAGGGGAATTAGGAGCAGGCCCACTTCTTACCTGACTGGGATACCCAACCTTACCAGGGACTGAGAGAACATCAAACTCAAAACCTTCTACTAAAGTTTTCTGTTATGAAAGCAGAACGTTTAAACTCCTGCAGATCACTTAAATTGCCTTAAAGTGTTATAAAACCTACAGACTTAAAAAGGTCATTTGCCCTAATTGTGTCTGCAATTAGCAGGAAGATCTATATCTCCTCCTGTGGTATCCTGGGAGCAGATTACACAAGTCAGAATACACAACAAACACAACTCAGTAGCAATAAACCAGGTCAAATATTGCTCTTAGACCCCAGTAGAGTCTATTGTAATTAAGGACAGTCTTATTTTCTGCAGCCAGTGGAGCTTTTCACATGCTTGCCATGTGGTACAGACTCACAAAACTCACTCTAAACTGAAACATTTCTGATTTCAAAGGGGTTGCTTCCCCCTTAGTGGCACCAGGTAAAGGAGCCCTTTACGAAGCAGAGCCATTAATAACTCCATGGCACCATACTTTCAGTATCACAGAATCACAGAATCATTAAGGTTGGAAAAGATCTCTAAAATCGTCAAGTTCAACCTTTAATGCAGCACTGGCAAGTCCACCACTAAACCACAAACCCAAGTGTCATATTTAGACCTTTTCTGAACACTTTGATCAAGTTATTTCATATTATCAATATTTTTTTTCTGTCTCCCTTCCTAAAGAGTCTTCTTGATTATAATTGTAATTGGCATTTGGATGGTAACTATAACAGTGACTCTACCTGTGCGTTTTCCCCTTGAACACGGTGAATTCAATTCCTTCTAAAAATGCTCTATTATTCTCACTATATTTTGTTTATGCACACAGATCACTGAAATGAACAGATATTTATAAGATAAGGTGCAATTTAGTCTTGCTTAGGGTGACAAAAAAATTACTTATATTCTGTGGAATAAGAGAGTAAACATTCTAAAAGAATTTGAGGTCAAAAAGTGAATCCTTTAAGCTCTTTTGGTCACAAACTGCTGAAATGAGCATATCAGTGCCCGTGGGCACATCACACCTGTGAACCAGGTATTTGGGCTGTACTTGAGTGAAGGAAGATGGAGAGGAAGGAAAGGAGACAGGGAAGGAAGGAAGGCTCCAAACACAGACTTTTAATTTGAGTTTAAAACAGGCAGCATATGGTCAGGCTGGCAGAAAAGCCTGATGGTGGCCACTGGAACAGATTGCAGTGCAGTGTCAGCGGGAGCACAATGCCAAGTGCTGCTCCCACTGCCAACCCCCAAAAAGTCCCCATTAGACACTGCCTACAGCCCCACACCAAAGCAGAGGGTTTCTAGAGATAACCAGCCATTAGGGGGTGCAGGAAAGAGCTTAGCCCAGAAAGCAAACTGCTCCCTTGGACCACCATCAATGTTTTCCATTTAAAAAGCCAAGCAACTGCCCTGATGGCAGTGATCCTGATCAGTTAAATTCCCTTCCTGTTATCAGACTCATGAGGAGATCAGAGGGAGATCTGTGGTAATTAAAAATGAAGGAGACCAAATTAGTAAAGCACATTCCTGACTGTCAAGAGTGATTCAGAGGTCTGGATTCTGCTGAGGGAGGCTCTCTGTCTGCCACCCCCGCCTCCATGTATATTCCCTACCTCCAGAACACTACTGGGAAGATGCCTGGAGGGGACATTTTAAATGGGAAGCAGAGTAGAGCCACCCAGAGTAGCTCTAGGAGTAATAAATATTGCCTTTTTCCTAGCCAAGATCTCTTCTGCACTTTTAATGTATCTCTTCACAGGAACCCTTGCGACCGTGATGTAGCAGCATCAAAAATATGACTCAGCTCTGAACAAACACAAGCCTGAGAGATGTGACCAGGGAGTTTGGTGTGGCTGTGCCACAGAGAAAGTAAGTCCTTGTGGGCACTGAGCACTGAGGTATCACACTACACTGCATGGCAAAATGCAGGCTGACAACCTGATGCAGGGTCTGAAAGTGGTGATGGCTGCAGCCCCACAGAGCAAGGAGATGAGAAAAAAAAGAAGGAAGTGAAGTATAGAAAGGGGCATGTTGTTCCAGTGCCTTTCAACTGCAAAGCTGCTACTGCAGCTTCCCTCACATATCTGGGTCACTGCACTGCATGACACAAACATGTGTCATGGGAGGTTCCTTCTTTCTTGCCACCTACCACCTGCATGAGAGAGGTATGGAGGGCAGGGTAGTAGGAGGGGACGGTGGGTCATCATGCTCCTCTGTACTCATGGCAAGATAAAGGCAAAAAAACCCTTCTTCTAATAACCAGGTCACAAAGCAGTCAAAATATGACAGCCCTTTCTACTCTGAACACCACGACTATTTCTCAGAGGACCCTGTCTTCCCTGCAGGTAAACTTTTCTGATGAAGTTTTTGAAGAGTCAAAACAAAGGGCATGATCCTGCCAGATTTCAGAGACTGCAGCCGTTTCTGGGAGTGTTGGCAGTCATGCTCAGCGGGTCACAGTCAGCTGTGCTTTGCAGGTCAGCACGCTCTCTAAAGTGCAGCAGAGCACAGAGGTATCCAGCATAATTTAAAATGGGTTCATTCAAATGAAATGCAGTAAAACACAGCATCCTGAAAATGAGCACATCTTAAGACACCAACTGAGCTCTGGTGCCACAGTTCGATTGCTCCAGAAGGACCTGAGCTAAAGTGTTTTTAGCAATCTCAAGTGTCTTTCCCCTCCACTGGAGACCACAGTCTGGATGTATTTACAGAGATGGAGACATGTAACATATTGTTATACCATCCTTCGAATTCCTGGTTCAGGCACAACTTAAAGAGAATAACTGCTGAGCATTTGGAAGAAGGTTGGCACAGTATTCTCAGGATTCAAAATTAATGACAGCCTGCACGTCACTTCAGTTTTCAGGGAGCAGTAAAGATCAGTGGCAGATATTCTCAAGTGGCAGGCATTTCTGAGTAGATGAAAACAACTGCAAGCATCATGAAATCAGCAGTGATGGCAGATATGTTCCCAAAAGAAACACTTTCTCATACAGATTTCCCCGTATCTGGTGTGTCCTAACAGCCACCAAGGACCACTGAGGGCTCTGCCAACCTCAAGGAGACAGGAAAAAAAAGCCATAAGAGCTTGCACTGCTATACAACTGCAAATGCTCTGCAACTGTAACTGCTGTACAACTGCAACCCTCTCTTAAGAGCAGCGACATAGTTGGCTGTGGTATATCTAAGATATAACAGATATTAATCAAGGCTTCTGAAGATAACAGATCTCTAATGCCAGAAATCGTCCTACCTGGGGCAATTGTACCCTGGACCCTGATTCTGCAGGCTGAAGGGCTGAAAGGGTTTCCTTGGGTATCCAAGGAAACTCCAGAACTCTACCACATGCCATATGTCCCGGCATAGGGTAGGACTTAGAAGACGTAGGAGAATCTGAAAAAAAATTGTAGAATGTCCAGAAAGACTCACCTCAGAGGACATGACATAGTTATGGCATTTCTTGATAGACTTTGAGATAAAATAGCACTAGGTCTATGAGAGAAGGAAAACATCTCAAGGAGCCATTAATGTGAGATGTGTATGCAACCTCTGGCCAAGTTTGTAGCACAAATCTCACTCTGTACAAAATCCACTGAGAACGTGAGTTGTAGCAGCCTGAGATACAGAAGCTTTTGTATTCCTCAGGCTGAAGAAATTCATGTTTTTAGTATAAGATGCCCTTGATCCAGCTGCTGTGTTGTCAGATGAGACAGAAGCCACCACCTTAGAGAACATAATAAATCAGTGAGGGGATATCTGCCTGTCAGCGTTTTCAACACAACTCGTCATCAACAACAGATGCCCATGTGAAAAATCTAGAGAGCTGTAGGGCAGTCAGTTTTCAAAAGCCACTTCTCCCAGCATATCCCATCCACTGAAGAATGGACTGTCAGCCAAACTCTTCACTGGTTCAAACACTTTGCAGTAAAAATCACCATGTCAGCAAAGTTGAATGGGAGAGGTGTTCCCAACACATTCCTGCAGTGATTGACTGCTGTTGACAGATTCACGTTTTCAGGCTGAAAGATTGGTTGTTCTTTAAGCAAAAGGTGAAAGACTAAGAGATGAGAAACCTAAAATTACTTTTGCCATCAGAACATAGCCAGACAGCCCCTGAAGCCAGTTAATCTACTATAGACACAGGAAAAAAAGAAAAAAAAAAAGTGGAGCTACATTAACACCTCTGTACTCACAAGAGCCCAGAGAGATAAGATCTGAAGGTTTCAGTAAAAAAGTCAAATATCTGGTTGCTTCTCAAACAAGCTGAATTTCCCTGGGAATTAACAGCAACACTCCAAGGAGGAGAAGTATCTTCTGAGATGGGTTTTCCAGTGTATTTAACAGAATCCTGTACTTTGATGCATAATATCACAGACCATATACTGGGAAAAGTTTTCACCTTGTCGAGCAGTGGCACAGGTATTGAGAAGCCAGAAATTCATCTATTGTTATAAAACAGCTGAATTCTCACTGGAATTGATCTAAGACCAGAAAGACACACAAATAAGAGGAGATGAAGAGGGAAGTGCACCATTTGTCGAACTCTATAGCAGAAAGTCCAGGAGAGTGTAATATTGCTGGATCTTAAACCATTTATCACAAGATTTAAGAGGAAATAATGTATGTCAGAAAAAATGAGTTATACCTATGTACTCCAGGGTACACCAAAAGTGGTTGTGCAGCAGAAGAAATAAAACTATCTTCTCCTTTACAGTACAGGCAGCAAAAAGTAATAGGCTTGAAGTATAACGAGAGATTCAACAGCAGAAAAATCTTTACCAGGAAGGACAATGAAAAGAATGAAATAGATGAGCAAATATCTGGAGAGCTTCTGGGCTCTTCATCACAAGAGATCCATGAAAACAGTCCAGCCAAACATCAGCCTTGAATGACACAGTCATTGTCTCTACACCTATTTGGGCTGGGGGATAAATTATGGGATCACCAGAGGTGCTTCCCAGCTCTATATTTCTGGAATTGAAAAAGCACATCCTAAGGGTGTACAAAGATTCCACATTTAAAACCTCAGAAACTAAACCCAAATATCAGGAACGACACATTCTCAAATGATGACAGAATGGGTCGGATATTAGGAAGAAATTTTTTACAGAGAGAATAATCAGACACTGGAATGGGCTGCCCAGGGAGGTGGTGAATTCACTGTTCCTGGAGGATTTTAAAATGAGACTGGGTGTGGGACTTAGTGCCATGGTCTAGTAACCATGGTGGTGTTGGATCAAGGGTTGGACTTGATGATCTTGGAGGTCTTTTCCAACCCAGTTGATTCTACGATGCTTGCAAGCAGTCAGAAGCCTTCCAGTCATCTGCTACAGAAAAATTTTATGTGCCTCACACTGGAACATATGTCATAAAGAAATGAACAATAAACCTTTAGAGGAGGAGTGGAGCTGAAAGGTTGTTGCCATTTTTCATTCTGTTTGTCAGATGCGACAGTTTATACCCCCTGATACAAATTACTGCTAGGATCTACTGTGGAGAGAATTAGTAGAGCAAGGAAGTGTGATGGGAA
>NW_020956013.1:412907-414390 GCF_003031625.1 Empidonax traillii
AAAAAAAAAAAAAAAAAAAAAAAAAAAAAAAAAAAAAAAAAAAAAAAAAAAAAAAAAAAAAAAAAAAAAAAAAAAAAAAAAAAAAAAAAAAAAAAAAAAAAAAAAAAAAAAAAAAAGTGGAACTGCATTAACACCTCTGCACTCACAAGAGCCCAGAGAGATAAGATCTGAAGGTTTCAGTAAAAAAGTCAAATATCTGGTTGCTTCTCAAACAAGCTGAATTTCCCTGGGAATTAACAGCAACACTCCAAGGAGGAGAAGTATCTTCTGAGATGGGTTTTCCAGTGTATTTAACAGAATCCTGTACTTTGATGCATAATATCACAGATCATATACTGGGAAAAGTTTTCACCTTGTTGAGCAGGGGCACAGGTATTGAGAAGCCAGAAATTCATCTATTGTTATAAAACAGCTGAATTCTCACTGGAATTGATCTAAGACCAGAAAGACACACAAATAAGAGGAGATGAAGAGGGAAGTGCACCATTTGTCGAACTCTGTAGCAGAAAGTCCAGGAGAGTGTAATATTGCTGGATCTTAAACCATTTATCACAAGATTTAAGAGGAAATAATGTATGTCAAAAAAAATGAGTTATACCTATGTACTCCAGGGTACACCAAAAGTGGTTGTGCAGCAGAAGAAATAAAACTATCTTCTCCTTTACAGTACAGGCAGCAAAAAGTAATAGGCTTGAAGTATAACGAGAGATTCAACAGCAGAAAAATCTTTAACAGGAAGGACAATGAAAAGAACAAAATAGATGAGCAAATATCTGGAGAGCTTCTGGGCTCTTCATCACAAGTGATCTATGAAAACAGTCCAGCCAAACATCAGCCTTGAATGACACAGTCATTGCCTCTACACCTATTTAGGCTGGGGGATAAATTATGGGATCACCAGACATGCTTCCCAGTTCTATATTTCTGGAATTGAAAAAGCACATCCTAAGGGTATACAAAGATTCAACATTTAAAACCTCAGAAACTAAACCCAAATATCAGGAACGACACATTCTCAAATGATGACAGAATGGGTCGGATATTAGGAAGAAATTTTTTTCAGAGAGAGTAATCAGACACTGGAATGGGCTGCCCAGGGAGGTGGTGAATTCACTGTTCCTGGAGGATTTTAAGATGAGACTGGGTGTGGCACTGAGTGCCATGGTCTAGTAACCATGGTAGTGTTGGATCAAGGGTTGGACTTGATGATCTTGGAGGTCTTTTCCAACCCAGTTGATTCTACGATGCTTGCAAGCAGTCAGAAGCCTTCCAGTCATCTGCTACAGAAAAATTGTATGTGCCTCACACTGGAACATATGTCATAAAGAAATGAACAATAAACCTTTAGAGGAGGAGTGGAGCTGAAAGGTTGTTGCCATTTTTCATTCTGTTTGTCAGATGCGACAGTTTATACCCCCTGATACAAATTACTGCTAGGATCTACTGTGGAGAGAATTAGTAGAGCAAGGAAGTGTGATGGGAA
>NW_020956013.1:414595-437848 GCF_003031625.1 Empidonax traillii
TTGGATCAAGGGTTGGACTTGATGATCTTGGAGGTCTTTTCCAACCCAGTTGATTCTACGATGCTTGCAAGCAGTCAGAAGCCTTCCAGTCATCTGCTACAGAAAAATTGTATGTGCCTCACACTGGAACATATGTCATAAAGAAATGAACAATAAACCTTTAGAGGAGGAGTGGAGCTGAAAGGTTGTTGCCATTTTTCATTCTGTTTGTCAGATGCGACAGTTTATACCCCCTGATACAAATTACTGCTAGGATCTACTGTGGAGAGAATTAGTAGAGCAAGGAAGTGTGATGGGAAAGAACATTCAGCCTGGGAAGCTACAAAACAGTGAGGGATGTGTTTGCAGAGCAGCAGTTCATTTATTTTCCCAGATGCAAAGGAGTATTTCAACATTTTGAAAAAAAAAAAAAAAAAGCAAAACCTAGTGATATGAAAACACTCCAAGTTGTTAAAAATAAATACATAAATAAATAACATGCAGGAGCTTTATCATGAGAATAACTCAGGCAAATAAGACATTTACCATTCCTTATGCATGCAGTTTATTAATTAGCTAAATGATGAAGGTAACAAGAATGTGGACACTATGCAAATATAATCGGACCACTCCTGGTCACCATTTTTTGCCAATACAGCTACAACTGAACTGGAGAGCTACAGAACTTAAGAACAAGGCAGCTCGAGACAAGCAACCACATCTCTTCAAGGGGTGTTGTCATAGACATGACTTGTCTGTGAATTAGCATACAAAAGTGCCTGTAGCAGACAGTGAGCTGCACAGCTCCACTGCAAAGACAATCCCTGCTCCACAGCTCCAGGAGACAGGAGGATTGGAGAGGAAGCACTAACTCAGGGACACTCGGGACATCAGTGACAGAGCTAAGAAGCCCTACAAGGGTAAATAGCACAAAAAGCCAGTAACAGTCTGTAAAATAAAAAGGCACAACGTACTGCATTCCTTCCCTTTCACGGGGTCAGGTAGTCCAGAGCACTCCACTGACAGATTCGGGACAGCCACCCTCCATCTGGAGCCACTGCTGTCGCATTCTGTGTACTCGAAGTGGTAATCTGTCTGCAAGCAATTACAAAGAGTTTCAGTTTCATCATAACATTTGCATATTAAGCTCATTAATCAAGACTTGGGAGCAGCCAACTTGGTTATAATTAAACCAGAAAGGAAGTAGTTGTTGTGGAACATACTGTGCAGCACTTTTGCTGCTTTGATGATCACCGTGTATCATCAGAGAGCAAGCACAGAGCACACCAGGTGCTGTGCAGCACACATGCAAAGGCAGGAAGTGGGATTTGCAAAAGCACTTGAGAGACAGGACACAGATTTCACTAGATTTTTTTTCCCCTGTCTCTTAGAGCAGGATTGATCCCAAATTTCTGTGTCTGATCTGCAGTAGCCGACAAGGCTTCTGCTTTGATTAATGGAGCAAGTCACACTCAGAGAACAAGTCATCTCAGGATAGGCTGGATGTCCAAGATGGTTGAGGTGATTCACCTTCTGAGAGCGCCTTTCCCTTTTCATCAATTTCAGAGGAAGCCCAAGGCAAATTAGGGGAGATAAACCCAGTATTGGGATACCACTGAAAATGCCATCCAGCGCTAACTCTGAGGATTACCTTGAGGCAGAATGATGGTGTGAGGAGAGATCAGTCCCTGTGACTGAGATAAGGGCTGAGCAGACTAAATGAAAAGCAGTATGAAATTTCCTAGCATTAGTTAGGAAAGAATATTATTAATTTGTCTTATTAATAGTATTGATTCAGATCCCACATACAATCTAGACTCACATTTAATTACCTTTTTAGTTTTGTGCTTGTGGCTCTGTTTTCAAATTCATAGCCCAGAATTTTACTATTAAATAAATCTCAGCAACATCTCATTCTTTAAGCAGCTTGCTATCAAGAAAGAGTTTGGGTGAAGCTGGCAGAAATGGTGATTAACTTTCTTAAGGGGGAACAGATCTATGTTAAAATGACACATCCTGGCAAGCTCCATGAGATGTCTTCATGTGAGCAAGGCCACCTCCAGCTCCCTTTGCAGTCAATGAAAGGAAAGCATTGTCCCTGTGCCTATTTTAGACACCTTCTGCAGAGGGGACAAGGAGATAATACATCCTAGAAACATTTCTTCCTCTCCACTGGCTACAGAGGGAAACTAGCCACTTAATTTGGACGGAGTCTTCTCCATGTCCTCAGGGGAACCCCACCTCCAACTCTGCACATCCCTTCATGGCCCATAAAAATAACACACAGAATCATGGGACTGAGGAAAACTTAGCCACAGGCTCGGTGTTTCTGAAGCTTTGGGGCAGACTGGTGCGGTGGACCCATAAACTTTGGTTGGTTCCTTTCAGCTTAACTGTCCTCTCCTGGCAGGGCTGGCCATGAACCAGGGAGGGGGAGGCAGTGGACACGTCCACAGCCCAAGGCACAAGCAGAAGAGCTCTTTAGCTGGCACAGCTCACTCTCACTACATTTACTTATAGAAAAGCAAAGAACACTGAGTTTAATACTTCTCCTACTGTTACCATAGCTCTCCGGAGACATTCAGATGTTAATAAAGTTCTACCTAAACATCACTGAAGCCTTTGCTATTTTGCATCCCAGTGCAAATAATGATCTGATTTCTCTGGAATTAATATTTTCATGGCTCAATAATTGTCTTTGTAGCGCAGTCGATGGCCTAGAGACCTAAGTCATAGCACAGTGGAAAGCAAAACTATTTGTCTCCAAAAATAAGAAAATCAAGGCAGTAGAAGATACTATCAAACCCAGATCCACAAATGAAATATAACACACTCCCAACTCTAGAAATAAATTCAATTATAATACCTATTTCCCCCCCTTTCATCTGATTATGCAATCTTCTAGGAATAGGGAAAAACAAAACAAAACAAAACAGTCCTGGATCATCATGGTATGAAGTGTGCCTAAAAAGCAACCAGAATATATAAATGAAACACTTGTAATAGATCCATCTCATAGTTCATATGACGTAAGAGACATAAGAAAAAGAAATCTGTTAAATTAAATATACAAGAGTGAAGCAAAGGAAAGGATATTGAAATGCTCTGAATCTGACTCATGTTAAGATCCATTTTCCATTTAATATCAGATCAAAAAAATTACAAAGAGCAGTTTGGTATCAACAATCCAGGTTGCTCTCATAGCCACCCTCTCAAAACATACTTTAGTGATGTCTAGCCAGCATTCAATCCCTCTGCAGCCAGAATGGGTCTCAGAAGGGGTGCAGCTGTGAGGGACACGTCATGCAGTGCAGAAACAATCCCTCTACTGGTTGGATATCTGTCAACTATCACCAGAGATTCAAAATTCAGGACAGTAACTAAAATTACAAAGGATAAATGTGTTCTTCTCTCCTTCCAAGTTCAGGCAGATTACTCAGGTTTCCATCCCTCCATGGAAATCTCTCCAGCTTTAAGCATTCAAATCAGGTTTCTCTAGCAATGGACCCAACAGATGCCCTTCCCTCTGACCACCCCATCCCTGTGTGCAGCCATATCCACAAAGGAGTCACAAGACTCACAAATGTTGTACAGCAGGACTAAACTTCTTACATAGTCTCTTTCTGTTACTTTTTTCCCTGCTGTGCTCAGTTCCCTCTGGAAGAGCAGCAGGGATGGGTTTTTTTGGTTTTTTGTTTTCTATCTGACTTTCAACTCAGCTTTATGTCTGATAATGGCTCCATGGACTTGGTTGCTCCTGTGGTAATCAACTGCACTGAACACTCTTCAAATTAATTTTTGACCTTGGTCACACACACACACACACAGCTCCAAAAAGTTCTGCCAGCTACCAATGCTATAATCTTAGAATCACAGAACCGTAGAACCACAGAATGGTTTGGATTGGATGGGACCTTAAAGACCATCTTATTCCAACCCCCTGCATGGGCAGGGACACCTTCCACTAGACCAGGTTGCTCAAAACCCCATACAACGTGGCCTTGAACACTTCCAGGTATGATGAACCCAGAGTTTCTCTTGGCAGCCTGCTCCAGAGCCTTGTCGCCCTCACAGTAAAGAATTTCCTCCTAATATCCAATCTAAACTACTCTCCTTCAGTTTAAAGCCATTCCCCCATGTCCTAACATTACAATCCCTGATAAAATCCCTCCCCATCTTTCCTGAGTGGTGTCACTGGAGCACTTGCCAGTGATGACTGAGGCCAAAAAATGTGTTCTCCTCTCCCTTTCCCTCTCTTCTTCCCTTCCTTTTTCTTCTTCTCCTCTAGAAACTCTTTACCTACAAACTCTTTACCTCTTTACCTAACCACTCTTCATCACAAAATAGTGATAGGACAAGGAGTAAGGAGTTCAGACTGAAAGAGGAGAAACTGAGGTTAGACATACAGAAGAAATTCTTTACTGAGACAGTGAGGAGGCACTGGCACAGATTGCCCAAGTTGCCCAGAGAAGCTGTGGATGCCCCATACCTGGAAATATTCAAAGCCAGGTTGGATGGGCCTTTGAGCAGCCCAATCCAGTGGAAGGTATCCCTGCCCATGGCACAGGGTTTGGCACAAGATGATCTTTGAAGTCTCTTCCAACCCAAACCATTGTATGGTTCTATGAAACAAACGCTGAGGGCCCAACTGCACCCATCCTTTATAACCAGAATACATCTGTGCTGGATCACGGGCATGGCAGGAGCACACAGCTTCAACTGCACCACTGGCCAGCTTCAAATTAACCAGTGCATGAATATAACTCCATGGAACTCTGGTTCAGCTAAATGATCCAGCATCTCAAGCTGGCTTAGCAGCCAGGGTGATGTCCTCAGCAGCCAGTGTAGCTCAGGTCCATCCCTATGAGCTGGAAGCACGTCTTGACTGCAGCACCAACATCTTCAAGCACACGCGATGAATGCAGGCACTGGAAGTGTCCATTAACTCTGGCTTACTGGGCTCAGTGCTTCTAATCTGCATCAGGAATTTGAGTTTCCAAATACTGAAGGCTGGCAGTGGAGCCTTCTCAGCACCGTGGGACACTTGCAACACCTTTGCTTCTCATGGAAAAATGCCATTGAATTATGTTGGGATTTCTTCACAGAATCATAGAATGGCTGGGGTTGAAAGAGACTTTAAAGATCACCTAGTTCCAAATCCCCTGATTGACAAATTTCTTCACCTACCACTTCTCTGAAATGAATTTCATGTCAATTCCATTGCCAGACGTTATCTCTTGCCAGCAACTACTCTGATTTTGTTTTCAATGCTTTTTCTCACCATCATCCAGACATGCAGTATCTATAAATTTGGCCACAGACCTGTTTTAATATTAACTGTAATTCTGACTCTGTTTTAATTACTTTTCTGCACTTAGACATGATCTTCTAAACGTGTCCCTCCCCTAGTTCAGCTGTTATTTCCTATAGCATTTCCTTTTTCATTTCTCATAATTCCTAGGCTTTGGCAAAACTGGTTTGAATTTCAGACCCAGAAAGTAAGTTTCCGTTGGAAAGTGTCTCTCAGGAAAAAAATTATCAACATCCCATATAGGGTTAAGCTTGGAAAAAAAGCAGTTTTGTAAATGGAAAATTGATGCTGTTCCAAGAAGCTGCTCAGGATCAATGTGTAGTCCTCAGCATTAAATTTCAAATGAAAGGTTAATAGTAACCTGAAAAATACCACCAAAAAAATGAATGTACGTTTGCCTTACGCTGTGCTGAATTTTGCTTTATTGTTCTTGGAGAATTAGTGAAGTCACACCTGCACTACCGTGCAAAGCTGTTGTGAGAAACTCTCTGACGTACACACACACAGTCTCTTTGAAGGGCACCATGTACAAAAGCAATGCCCTTGTGTCAGCATATGACATCAGAGAGGTGGTGCACTGGTCACAGCTCTGCCAGGGGTAGGAAAAAGTGACAGAATTTTTCCAGTGTCCTATGTTCAGAAAGCATCAATATGGGATCGATGGTGTGTGTCTGCCACCCTCGCATGTGTCCTGTGCCAAACTCCAGCAGACACCTCCTGCCTCCCTGGGGACACCCACACGTCCTGCCCTGCAGCCCTTCTCCAGCTCCCAGCACTCCATGAGCTGACTAAGCAACACCTCAGCAAAGGCACGTCCCACCCAGTGTGTCCTCCAGCTCCAATGCCCCTCTTCTCATACAATCCTTGTCTTCACTTTAAGTGGTACTGAGTCCTCCTCCTTTCCCAGGTCCCCAGACCCATCCATGTAATGCCAGATGATTCCAGTGCAGACCTCTACATCTGAGCCACGCACCTGATGTCCTTTACAACAGTAGGCTGACTGTTGTCAGCTGTCTGACATTTCCAGGGCACAGATCCTCTGTCTTAAAGTAAATGCCTATTTCACGGCATTTCTGAAACTCTACAAGTATTATTTTCCTCTCCACTGACTGGAGGGTTCTTTTCCAGACAATCCCCTGTAGAAATGAGCTTTTTCCATGACATAGAGCAACACCCTCTTCAATGCCTTTCCTATTTTTCTATACCAATTTTTTCATTCCTTTCTTTCACCTACATGGGAGATGCCTTTCACTCCTTCCCACTTAATCAGAACTGAAGGGCAGAGAAGGCACGAGTCCTTACAATGAGTTCCCAACGCACTGAACACTCGATACGAGCAGAAAACATTGGAGGAAGCCCAGGAGCAATAAACATTTACCATATCTGTTGTGAAATACAATAGCAAGACTCTCCTGCAATTTAACAGCTTGTTTTACTCTTGCTATTTTCCAACCACAAACATCACTGAGCTAAAAAAAAAAAATCTTCAGTGCAACCTGCCCCAATATTAGTAACCAACAACTCTCAAGAGATTTGTCACTTACTCCTTTTCTGAACTTGGACTCCTTGTTCCAGTGATACTTTTGCTTAACCCGATTAACTGCACACAATGCTATTAAAAGATACTGCTTGCCAAAAGGGGCATCCATAATCTTTACAGACCTATGTGCTATCTATATTTACATGTACAACAGGGATTAGCTGTGTATTTATTAAAAAAAAAAAAAAACAAAAAAACCACAAATAAAACCTCCTCACAAACAAAAAATCCCTTTAAGGAAAGAATGAATACAGGAAAAGATAAGAAGGGAATCCAACCTCACTGTGATTCCCCCAGAATAATCATACTGAAAATGAGTCAACATTTGCACTTCCCTGCTACACCAAGACACGTTATCCCAAAAGACAGCAGCTGCAGAGACATGGCAAACTCCCAGCGTGGCTGTTTCCCATGTCTGGCATCCACAGCACTAGCACACTCAAGGAGTATGCTTTCAACACGTTGAGACTACTCCAGAGCTTTCAAGGGCTGCCTATCAGTCACTTCTACTTCAGGCTCTGGAAGAGGAGATGCAAGTTCCCATATCTCATTAGTTTTGGGCTTCTAGCCCTTCCTCCTCTTTTACCACACTCATTATTTCTAATTATATGCCCAATATCCCTGCTGCCTCTCTGTGCTCCTATCACCCCCAGCCCATGAGTGAGCAGCAGATCTGTCTGTAAGCAGGGCTCTGTGACATCACTCATTCAGTCCTAATGCCCAGCTCTACACTTCTCCCCATCAAGATCACAGTCCTCTTTAATCTCCTTTGAAATTACTTATATCAGTGATTTTCAGCTGAAAACTTGAGCCAGGCTTCCTAAATCCCCAAATTCCTAAAGACATTTATGTTTATTCTGCCATATTTCTCTTTCTGGACTCCTAATTCATTTGTGGTTCTTTTGGCCGTGAGAATCCCAGCCCTAATTGCATTACTTAGAACTTCACGAGGCAGCTGCACGTATTCAGACTTTCTGAAAATCAGGCTATTTGCATCTTGAGCCTAATTCAAGCACTAGTTTTCAAGCACCAGAAGCTGAGGTTGGAACACTGCCAAAGCCATCTGCAAATTAAAGATGAACTGAAGAGGTTTCCTGAATGAAAGCCAGAATTCAGCAAAAGTATAGCATCAATATTTGCAAGGAATCAGAAAAAAATGACATTTTCTTTAAGTTTTTTATAACCTGTTTAAACATAATTACCAGGATTCTAACCCAAATGTGTTAAAAGAAATGTCTAGTCCTACCCAGTGAACGAAGTGACCTGCAGTGGGCAGATCTCTGCGGGATGATGGGTGAAGTTCAGAGAACCATGAGCAGCTCTGTCAGCAGGAGGAAGACAGAGACAATCCTTAGCAATGTTTGGAAAAAAACAAGCTGATGGAAAAGCGTTCGGATGAATATTGTGTCCCACTGGAAATGAGCTCTCACACTAACCACGTCCAAGGACTTCCTTTGCCCTTGGTCAACAGGCTGCAGCATGGGATGATGGTTGAGAGAGAGATGACCAGGAGCTGGTGCCAGCACATCTCAGATGTTCAGAGTAGGGCATGTGAACTGCATCCCTTTCTTCCCTCCACGGCTGCAGAGCTTGAACACACTCATTTCCACACATGCATCTGAGGTTAGGCCGGACAAGTCCTTCGTGTTCTACCTCTTCACCCAGCTGTGACTTGCTGGGCTGCCATTGCCATTTTGAATGCCTTGCTGCAGCCTCTAAACAGCTGCCAGTCCACAAGGCTCCTACCTCTCTACTGAGCCTCCCAGGGACGCTTGTCATAGAAATCATGCTATTACTATGGCAGGGGTTTAAAGTAAGAGGTAGCAGGGTTAGAGGGGCATTTCAGAAGCCACTTAGTCCATCTTCTTGCCCCTCACACCTAAACCATTCCTAGCAGGGATTTGTCCAACCTGTCAGAAAACCCTCAGTGATGGATATTGCACAGCTTTGCAGGGTAAAGCTCTTAGTTATTGGCCAGATAAAATGATGCTAATGTGCACAGACCATTCATCAGACAGCTAATGAAGCAATTATCATAAGCAAGGAAGCTGAACACAAGAGATAGAAGAAATATGTGGGAATGGAGGGTTTATGTGTTAAAAAGCACAGCCCCAGAGATACCATTTCAACATATAAAGAGGTTCAGAGAGCAGGGCTGGGGCAAAAGGCTGGCTGTGTACTTCCAAGAAACTGCATTTACTGTCCTATGCATCTGTTATATATTTATTATATGATTTGCTGAAGGCAGTTTGTTAAGGACAGCACATTCCCATGTAACACAACATCCGCTGCATGAAACTACATGGCTCTGCTCTGATCAGTGTCTCCTCTTGGCTGTCAGCCACCCTCACCCTGGGTGAAATCAGTGGAGATCTGCCCAGCCTCATGGGGCACAGGCCAGGTCAGAGACTGTCATCTTTCAGCAGAGACGGTGAGCTCTCTCACTCTGACATTTCTTCAGTCTTTGCCAAATCCCTTTCAGCAGCAGTCCAGTAATGACTAGGAGAGGTTTTATTATCATTATCTTATTTTTCCTTTCAGGGACCATTTTCAGTCTGAAAAGGTCAGGTCAGCCAGCAGCCTTTTGACTATGAAAAAATTTATTTTTCTTTTAAATAAAACTTCACAAACAAGGTATGTGCAGCCTTACTCCAGCCATCTTTGAAAGCGTTTGGGATTATTTATTTTTCATTATTTATTATATTATTGCAACCTACAGAAATAAGTAGCTTTTAGTAAAACACTGGCTCTTTCATCCAGGGCCTTATCTGCTTAAGCCAATAAAAGATATCCATTCACTTCAAAGGACAACAGGATCATCCACAGTCAACCAGACCATGCACTCATCACCCTGAGCATTAAATAACAGGGGATGGGCACTGCCATCCTTGCAAGTAAAACTCTAGAGAAAGCAAAGACCTTTCTACCTTTTAAGACAATCCCATTGAATTTCATGGAGGGAGATACCAAATACCAAATTTTACAGGATGGTAGAAAATGGTCCTCAAAAATATTATTTTCAGCCAGACAAACAATATTTGTGGAAGCATCGCCAGTGATGGCTTAATAAGTTAATAAGGGATACTGGGCAATGTGCCTGACCCAAACCATGTTTTACTTCTTCCCTTGTGTCAGTTCTACAGCTAAAAAACCCCTGATCTATCATGAAGTAATTTTTCCTCCTAGTTTTCAGCAGAACAGCTCCATGATCCAGTTCACTGCACACTGTGTCAGCATTGCTGTGGACACGGGAAAGAGTGGTGGCCAAGGTGGAAAGCTGGACAGAAGAAGAAAGTATTTTCAGTCAAGAATAGGACTGACCTAATGGTCATGGAGACTTAGACTGGGTTAAATTGATAGGGAAATGCTCTTTGATCCTAATGTCTCCTTTCCCAGCTTTCACAGCCATATTATTCAAGGTTTGGGTCTCTCAGGCACCACAGAACAGTTTAATGAATATGGAAATTAAAGCAGTCTCTAGGGATACACATCTCCACAGCCACTCAACAGAACTTCCAAGTGCATATTCTGATTCTTAACAACAAAGCCTTACAAATCTTCATAAAAGAGAGACTTTTTAATGTCAATCAGACCATAAGGTATTGGGAGTTAAGAGAATAAACTTTGTGCTTTAACTGCATCTTTGGTGAAATGCTGATTCCTGATTTAATACTTCTCACCCCTTGCTTTGCTTAAAGCAATTTGCAGCAAGAACGATGATGATACAGGCTTGTGTGGTATCTTCAGATTTAAAATATTCTTTTCCTAAAGGAGAAGGTAGGAGTCAAACCCTCCCTCCTTGCTCCATTGCCCCTCCCCATTTCTTGAGTCAGTAATTTGGAGATGTGGGAGTAAAGGCTGTAGCACATCTCCAGTAAAGCACACAGAATTAGCAAATGGCACCTTGTAAAAATGGCAGGAGATCTCAAATCCTTTGGTAGAAAAGACTAGGGCTCTTTTACAATGCACAGGCAGATTAATATGCACCAGAGGCATAAGTCTTACTCCTTCATCAGCTGCTGGCTTGCTTTGGACGCTCAAACATGTCTTCACTCACCTGCCCTGCAATTGTAATCTTGTTTTGCACACCTGGAGATGATATACTTCTCCACAAATTATTCTGGGAGCCAGACCACTTTTTTGTGTCTTACCTAATGTCAAAGTATGAGACAAAGCAGGAGTGGAATCCAGAAGCTAAGTCCTTAAACGGATAATACTGCTTAATCTACACACAAAGGGCAAAGCCACAAAACAGACTAAATTTACTAATGCAGTTCCATAGCATCTTGCCCACGATCTGCATGGTTCAGAGGAATGAAAGGCTTGGAGCACTTATTTCTTTACCTTTTAGACTCTGAAATAGGCCAGTGACAAGTGCAACAAAGACGACACTTTTGTCAGGATACAGCTTGTGAAAGCAACAGGATAATAACCTGTTCTGTGTCTCTGACAGGTCATTCCACATATGACAAAAGTTGCCAAAAGCTCCTACCAGAAATAGGGCATAAGCTGTCAAATAGTATGGCACAGAAAACAGCAGAAGTTTCCCACTCTATTTCTCTACCAATATATCCCTGTCATCATCTGATGCTGACAGATCTCTAGGCTGAAGGGATACTGCCTGCAAGCATTTGCTTTTGGGCTCCACTGCCCAGGACTATGAAAAACTGTGTTTTGGAGTATTTTGGGTTTAGAATAGGATGACAGAAAAATAAGAGAGGATCAAGGATCAGGAATAACATTTCAACACAACTCTCAGGTGGGACCTCCTACCAGGACTGCACTGAGGAGTTCCTTCTCATCAGAAAACATTTTATAATATCCATCCCCATGTCTTCTACAATATCACCAAACTTTCTAGCTGAAAGTTAAAAAGTTAGCTGTCTCAAGGGCGACACAACTTTCTCAGGTCACAAATAAATTTAAATGATGGTATAAAACTGCCTGGCACATTTCCAACAGCCAGGATAGAAGAGAAATGAGAGAGACATGTCCAATATCCAGAGATTCTGCTGGAGGGAAAATCTGGTAGACATGATCAATTAATTCATTGTAATAAAGAGCACTGTAACCTGCTATCAATCATTTTTGTCCTATACTTTGTATCACATGGACTTCTAATATATGCACATGTCAGAGAACTGGGAGGAACATTACTCAGTAAGTCTTTCAATTGGCTTTTTTAACTACAAATCATGCTATTATTTGTTAACAAGTCAGGGATGTGTTAACGATCTGATGACATTTCATTTATGACTTTTGTCTAGGCAGGGCCTCCAAGGTGCACTAAATACAAACAGATGAAAAAGCAGTCACCTTTAAGGAGTGTGTGGGCACGTACGCACCTGCCTGTGCATTTCCATATGCACACAGAGCAACTCACACAAGAATAATTCTGTCATCGTTTAATCCACAGGTTCCATCTCTCCCTGGCTGATAAAATTTGGTGCAGCTCTGCTGTCTGCAGCAGAGCTGCATTGATTTACACCCACGGGGACTCAAGCTTCTTATTTATCTTCTAATGGGATGACAAAAGGTTGTTACGGGTAACGCACAGGTCTCCGGTGGAGTCTGGGGTCTCACCACTGCTCCTTGAGATCCCCCCCAACTGTGCAGCCAGAACCACAGCTTCTTGTCTCTGCTCTCAAACCCTTCCAGCAATGACAGCTAATTAGGTGCTACAGAATTAACTTTCATCTTCCACCTGTGTGCTGGTGGTGACTAATTGCATTCACAGAACGAATCAGTAAGCAATTCCAAGCACGCCGGTAAATCCCACCACGGACCAACGTGAGGAGATGCTATAAGGAGCCAAACAAGATGGGATTGACCTTGTTAGGACAGGGATGGCAAGGCCAACAGAGCAGGGTCTTGATGTCTTTCCCTATGTTTCAAAAAAATATGTGTTCTGGAAAAGAGTTCCTTTCATGACACAACATCTCGCTGCCACTGGGGCATTGGGCGTAAACACTGCTCCATGCCAGGGTCCCATCACGGTTACCCAGGGCATGGGCATGTCAGAGCAACGCCCACAGTGCTCTGAAGGAGGGCTGTATCAAACTTCTGCCTTCTCTGGTCACTAACACCCACTGAAACCTTGAGGCTAAATCCATGGATGGATTTCCTCCTGGGATTTGACAAACCCATTTCTCTTATCCCCTCTCTCAGCATATGCTTTTATGTTGTGTTACGTATCACTGAAGTGCTGGTCCTCTGGGAGGAATATTAGCATTAAATATAAATATAGGCATTACAACGAAAGCCATCTGTTCCTTTCTGTTGATTACAAATCTATTCCCTCTCCCAGCACTACTCCAGCCTCGTGTTCTCTCCTGCAGCCTCTGTCTCTGTGGCACCCCAACAAACATGCACTTGCACAAACTTGACTCCAATTAACCTCTACACAGAGATTCAAATCAGCCTGACAAGGGATTGTCAGTAGCAAGGAAACAATCTGAGCTCCTGTGGTCTGTGGAGCTGGATAGAAAATATCCTGATGGACACTGAGAGGGAAACACACCGTGGAGGAAGTGCAACTGCACTTCCTGAGTGCTTTGGTGTGTGCTTCATGTGCTTCACCTCAGCTATGTGGAGACAAAACCTGTGGCTGTGGTAAGATAAAAATCATGCTTCGAGGAAAGCACATGCTGCTCCAATTCAGAGTGGTTTCTAGCACACTACCCTAACCTGGCCTGAGACAAGAGCTGGCTGGGATACAGGTGCCCCAGAAATACAGGAGGGACAACACACAACTCAGGACAAAGCAGAAAGGCATTCAGACCTGCACGATAAACCAGGAGTAACCAAAGGCTCTTCCCTTTCCTTTAAGGACTGTGACCTTAAGCAGCTCAAGCTGCAGTAATATTTCCCCACACACTCCACATAATTACTTTCCCACCTTTTGTTATTTTTATTTCCTATTTCTATGCAAAACTCCCATGGGAAAAGGTCACAAAAAATTTGGACAGAGACACTCTTCAGCAAACAGAGCAGAAAAAACATTTTACAACCTTTTCCTGGGACAACCCTCTTCCCTCTCTCATGACATCAGAGATGCCAGTGGGAATTTTCTGAGCCCTGTGTCTTTGCCAAGCCAGACCAGCCTCATCCTTCCAGCAAGGAGCAGATGCCAGACTCCCCATCTTTTCCCTGCCCCCTTGGCCACCCCTCAGGGTGGCTGCGTGGGGCAGTCAAGCTGTTTGGATCTGCCTTTGGATCTGCCCCAGGCAGCAACAATAGCTCAGGAAAGCCGTTTGCTCCCTCAGTTCCTTTTCAGGTAGCATGGAGCAACAGAGCCAAGTCTCAGCAAACAACAGTTCCATCAGCTGAGGCTCGAAATAGAAACGAGACCTCACTGACTGCCACAACAGAGCAAGCACAGAAAGAGCTGCACGGGTTTGATTGCACGCAGAGCTAAAAGAGGTGTCGTATTTGCTCCTGGGACTGCAGGATTTGCATGTGACTTCCTGTGAGTTTATCCATTTTTTTGATGCACAAGGAAGTAAATAATAAGGAATTTACAGAAGGAAGGCTCGGGATCACTGCGCTGCTCTGCGACAGATCCACAGTCACTCTCCACGTCCTTGCCGTGCAGATGGGGAGGGAGTTGCTGCTGACAACCTAACACTAAAATGTACAGGAATCAACCCAAAAGCACCAAAGGCAAAATTCAAAGCAAGTCTGAAATACTAAGAACAGAATAAACCTACACCTCTCCCCAAAGCTGAAGCATCACCTGAGGCCTGGGTATGAGGGAAGATCACGCTCCCTGCTCAAGTCAGTCTCCATTAAGCAAAAGTTTTCTCAGCATGCTGCAAGTTCAACACAGGAGCTCTGGACCAGCTCACGACACACACACACTGACATTCACCAAGCTTTCTGCAAATTCATGTCCAAAGCAGGATCTGTCTGCAGTGGTTCATATTCCCACCCTAACTGGAAACTTTGAAATTCTGAGGTAGTGATAACACCCACTGAAATGGGTAAGAACAGCCCTGATGTCCATACCTGCTCTGTACTGCTCTTCTCAGCTCTAGGTCTAAGATCTGAAATTAGTGTCTATAAAAAAATCCTCTAGTTCAGTGTTTAGCTTCCATCTGTTTCCTTAGGACACAGAATACTGAAGCACAGCTTGGGTGATCTTTATCCTCAGAGCATCTTCCTGTCACAGAATCACAGACTGGTTTGGGTTGGAAGCGACCTTAAAGACCATCTAGCTCCAACCTCCCTGATGTGGGCAGGGATGCCACACACTAGACCGTGCTGATCAAAGCCCCATCCAACCTGGCCTTGAACACTCCCAGGGAAGACAAGTGTTGTTATCCCCAGTTTAATTCTGCACGAGAGCTCAGAACCAGGACATTTAGGTCCACGTTTGTAAAAGGTACATAAGACCTTTGCTCCTGTCCAGGCAGCTACAACTACAGCAGCTGGGCTCTTGACTAGCTTGGAGTCATGACCCGAGTGCTATGACAAGTGGCACACAAGAAAATCAAATGCACATTTCCTGAGGGTCAAAAGACTGGATCAAACTCCTCCTGAAGAGCATTCTAAATCTGTAGTGTTGATCCTTCCTAAGGGACTGGTGGAAGGGAGCTGCTTTCACCACGGGAGGAAATCTTGCAGCAGCCCTTGCCATGGCGATTCCAACCAGCACCTCTGCAGGGCTTCAAAAAGCAGCAAAATAGAAACTTTTAGCCCCATTTTTGTCATTCTGCAAAGCTTTCTTGGTAATCCATCTATTTTCTTGCCAAGGAAAGCTCATCATGTAAAATCAGGATCGCAGGGCTCGCCAGACAATTAGAAAGATAGTGCTGTTCAACATGCCTTTATTGAGCAAACAGGCTTCCCCCTCTGAAGGCAGCAGGTGCCTTTAACAGGCACTTGGCATGTAAGCTGCTACTCCAGGTCACCAACACCATCTATCTTGTGTCAGCCAGCCCGACCTAGCCAGCACAAGGTTAATGTAGTCAAGATACAAAAAAAAAAATAAATTAAAAATAATAATAATAATAATACCCTGGAAGTCAATGTGCATATAAAGCAGCTGATTTCCAAATCCTGTTAACTCTGCATTTCTCAGGGTAACACTGGCATGGGTTCCCACAGCATCCTCCCACAACACCGTCCACGTTGGGGTTTGTAAGCTCTGAAGTTTTAGGCAAGACTCAGCATTCAAGGAGGGACAAGTGGAAATCAATACATGTCATATGGGCATGACATGCTTGTAACTTGAACTGGGCAACCAAATACATTCATAATTGGCTCTGAAAATCAGAATTAAGCACAGCCACAGCGTGATTACATTTCCATTTTTCTCCACAAACTGTGCCTGTTCCAACAGTATCAAATCTGCCTTGAGTTGGAAGTTTTCTGTCCTCATTTAAACGACTTTAAATGTCTCTTTTCAGTGTTCAAGGAAAGAGGTGGGGCCTCCAGAGGATGGTACATGTCATCTCAGAGGAGTTCCTGCCTCCTGAGACTCTTTAAGATGAAACCACTCAGGATTCAAGTAATTCGCCATAAAGTTTGGAAGGAGAGAGGGGAGAAAAGAGGAGTGTTTGAGTTGCTGGGTTTTCTCAGTTGAAAAGCAAAGGATATCTCATTCTGAAACATCCATGCAATAGGAGATGACTTGCTTTCCAGCTAAAATTGCCCTTGTCAAAATGCATTAGAAAACATTCCTTTTAGAGTGGAAGTCTTCAAATCCCACCCAGCACAATTGCTCCTAAGAAAAAAGAAAATAAAACCTACAAAATCAACTCAGCAAACATTTCCCCTCATTTAAAATGCAGCAAACTTCAAATTTTGTGAGGTCTCAGAATGGAACAACATTGCAATCCACACAGCAGTTCCACTTTCACATGAGCTGGAGAAAACCCAGCCAAAGCTTTGTCATGTTAGATGGAGACACCATCAGCACTAATTCATCCTAACACCCAATGCAGAGATAACCCCAATTAACATGACTTAAGGGTCTCCTTGCAGAACTCAGCAAGACTCCAGGGATGGAACAGCCCTGACAAAGTCACTCCATGCCTTCCCAACATACTGCTTTGCACGTGCCTTTCTCTGTGCAATGTCCTACAATATTTATTCAAAACCTGTCACACACCAAACAAGTGTCTGCCTAATGCCATAATTCAATGTTTGTAATGAAACGTTGTAATTATGCTGCTCATCTCGACTACAGCAAATCAATATACAACTATGCACCGTCAGGCACAGAGACAGAGAAATAATTATGAATCCTCCACCACTGGCTGAGTATTTCACACACATAGGGGCAAGCACAGAACCAAAAGCAGCAGATCTCAATTACAGCCTTTCATAGAATCACAGAATCATAGAATCAACTAGGTTGGAAAAGACCTCCGAGATCATCAAGTCCAAACCTTGATCCAATGCTGCTGTGGTTACCAGACCATGGCACTAAGTGTCACATCCAGTCTCATCTTAAAAACCTCCAGGGATGGTGAATTCACCACCTCTCAGGGCAGGCCATTCCAATGCTTGATCAATCTCTCTGTAAAGAATTTCTTCCTAATATTCAACCTAAACCTCCCCTGGAAGAGCTTAAGCCCATCTTGTCCTATTGTTGGTTGCCTGGGGGAAGAGACTGACACCCACCTGCCTACAACCTCCTCTCAGGTAGTTGTAGAGAGTGATGATGTCACCCCTGAGCCTCCTCCAGACTAAACAACCCCAGCTCCCTCAGGCACACCTCATAGGACTTGTGCTCGAGTCCCTTTACCAATCTCATTGCTCTTCTCTGGACCTGCTCCAGCACTTCAATATCCTTTCTGAACTGGAGGAGCCCAGAACTGGACACACTTTCTACCCACCTGATACCTCAGGAAGCACTGGAAAATCCAACACAAGAGATGACAAAGTCAGTAAATCCTCCCGGGGGTTTCCTGCAGGAAATAACCTGGCAGTTCTGCAGGAAACCCCCAGTAAAGAATACTGGGGGTTTCCTGCAGAAGAAATAACTTCCCAACCATGGGATCCACAAAGAGAAGGAATAAAGTGCTAAATCAAATCCTCAATGAGCAACCCCTGACTACCTAATTCACTGTAGCCTCTGTGTCAGTCTCTTATGAAGACCTGTGACCATTTGAAGCTGTTTTACTTTTGAAAGCTTTCGCCTCCAGCCTCTACAAAAGCTTTCCTATTTAAAGGTTGAAACATATATTTAAAAATACATAAGCACAGGTGGTAAGCAAATGTTTATCTCAATAGGAATGAGGTTGCTTCCCTTTCCAGAAGCCATTCACGCTTCTCTCTTGTCCTTTCCTATGAGAGATGCTCGAGTGAAGCAAACTGCTACAGCCAGGTTTCATATCCCCGCAAAACTGTGGTCTCTGATGGAAAACCCTGAGAAGCAGTGAGCCACAGCTGCTCTGTCAGGAGCCATTATGATGAAAGATTACTAGCACAGGCCATCTGCCTGAAATTGGGGGTTTGCTTGGCTTTTTGTTGTGTTAGTTTTTTTTTTTACTGTATGATGCTGCAGTAAGTTAGGACAAAATTAAACCCAGGAGTGACCAATCCCCTTGGGGCTTTGTTGCCTCTGGAGCACCACTATCCCCACTCCACCAGACGGGGAGGATAAAATAAAAAACCACCCTGACCTGGTGATTTATGAACGATGATTCAGCGCAGTACAAACTGAGCAGCCGCTGCGTCCTCGTTAGAAACATAAACAGTGTCAAACCGAAAGGAGGCCTAAATCAATAGCCATGGTTTGGGCTGCATTAATTCCAAATCCCTTTCTCTGTGCAAATACATTACAGTGATTCACGGAGACAACCTCAAAGAAATAAGTGCCTCTGTGTTATTACACAGCAAAATGTTGGGTGCTTGGGAGTCATCTGGGTAGACAGATGATAGCATTAGTGATTTAAATGACTCTTACGGATAAAAATGCATATGAGGAATGGCAGGACTGTCAGCAAGCAGCAGCCTGTGCAGAGGCCAGGCCAGACAAGAGCAGAGGAGGAGCTCTAAGATGTTTTTTCCGTGGTGGCAGAACAACACAGCTGTTTGCTTGGTGTGAAAACCATGGTCAGGAAGCAGAGTTGTTGAGGGATGCAGAAGGGTTCAGGCTTGGTAAGGCATAAGCATCCCCTGGGAATGGCCCAGTTCTGTCCATGACAAGGGTCACATCCTCCTCGCGGACACCACAGGAACCTATGACAGCAGTGGTGGGTGATGGATGCCCTGTAGAGTGGTTTAAAGCCAGGAAGCTTTAAAATCTGCTTTTAAACCAGCTTTTAAAGCTGGTTTAAATCTTGGGGTTTAAAGCTGGGAAGCACTTTAAGGTTCCTGGTGAAGAGGCACAGCCTGACAGGGCAAATCACGGAGGTGCAACTAAAACCCACCCTCTTGTGAGTTTGGGAGGTGCTTCACCAAACCTTAACACTGCAATGGAGTGAGCATCCCACTCACAGAAAAGACAGAGAAAATGTTGTTCACTGCCTGAGAGGGGTGATAAATGGACACTGGAAGATAATGGTGCACATCCTGACACCATTCACTACAGCTGTGCAATGAACACCAACGTGCTGCAGACAGACAGAAAAGTCCCATCCTCATCATCCCTTGCCCACAAGCAACTTATAAGCACTAGTGATTTGGTCCTGCCTGCAGCCCCAGGGCTGCCAGGAGCCACACACCAGCACACTGGCTCTCACTGTCAGCAATATCAAGTGGAGAAACACTCCGAAGAGCCAGGACCTAAATTTTGTAGTCAGGTATGAGTGTAACTGAACCATTAAACACCATTTTCGCATCATGCACAGAGACTAAGTCTCAGTATTTTGAAATGGTAATGATGTAGCTGACTAGCAGCTGTTTGCATGGTGCCATTGCACTTACAAACTCAGTGTGGTTTTTAAAGAAGGAAAAATGATGCGGATGATGCTGCCAGGCACATAACGAAGTTCCAACTACGTTTTTCTTCTACAATTACATGCAACCCAAATCCTAAGGTATATCATGTTAGATGATGGTAGACAGAAACAGAAATCAGCTTTTTGGGGTTTTTCTTTGCCCATGGGAAACTCATTGCCAAGCAAGGTCCCACCTTTGGGTTGGTGGTGAAAAACCTGCAGCCTGCAAGGCACAGCTGACCACCTACACAATTTAAAATATTTCCCCTCACAAATACTTCACCCGCCTGGGTCCTGGGTAGTAACAGAGCTCCCACACTGGTAAATCACACAAAGACAGCCTGTATAGTGCAGAACATGAACTAGCAGCTGAACACCTAAATCTCTGATGCTGTTTGGCAACAAGCAGAGAGCAACATCCTTGACAAAGCAAGGCTTAACTGATATTACAGGCTGTGTCTCAGTGTAAAGCGTGAGATGGTTTGGAGACGTGGAGACAGATATACATGGAGCTAGGGAACATGACCTGTGTCATGTATGCTCGGCTGTATGCAGAGCTAAAAAGGGAGACTTTGCCCACAGAGGACTGTAGGACTGTACAGGCTCTAGGGGAAGGTTGTTTTGACATTTAGGGTGTTTGCAGTGCAATTACTTGTGTCTAGAGCTCATGGATTTGATACAACCCTAGCTGGGTGGCTTGGAGAGGAAATTTCTGATATAATTCAGCAATCATAAAAGTACAAAGATTTTCTAGTACTCACATGAAAATAAAGTTTGTACTTTTATCTAAAAGGATCTCACATATAATTCTTTCTGTTACAAATGGCCTCATTATTCAATATTGCAAACCATAACCATAATCCTTTCATCTCAAGGGGAAAAAAAAATGCTCTTTTATAAGCTTGTTCAGTCACAGGCTCACCCTAAAGTCACAATGAACCAGAGTGAATTCATGAAAATGACTTAAACACCTAAAAAACTATTTTTCATTAGCAGAATTTATGCAGGAAAGAAAGGGAACCATGGACTTTTTGGGATCTCAAACCCTACTAAAATTCATGGAATGCATAATAGTTATTAACCCTCAGAGCTCAGGTTGGAGGGTAGATGCAGGAAGATGGGGCAGGGGAGGGAGTCTGTGCTCCCTATTTTAGAGAGAGACACAAATTGGCAGCAATTAAACAATTTACTTTTCCAAAGTTAAGGCAGAGATGAATCTAAAATAAGATTATGATATATGAAGAAAATGTCAAAGATAGCAGCTTTGGTGTATCTTCCTTAGGTGAATAACATACTTAGCAAAGGCCATGAGTTTCTAGGGAAAACTCTTCTAGATTTAGACCAAGCTTTCATGAATACCCACACATGTGAGGGAGAAAAGGCCTGTCTTAGAAAGGATTAACTCCTCAGGCCAAGCAAGCTTTAACACATGACTAAGGATTCTCTGAAGATTTACATAGCCAGGAAAGGGGAAATAATTTAAAAAAATAAAAATAAAACAAACAAACAAACAACAACAAAAAAAAACCCTGGCTTTTGAAGGCCAATAGGCACCACAGATGAATTGGGTTGCCTAATGCATGGTTAAGATGTGTACCCTCAGGCAATCAGTCTCTATTAAATAGATTATATTCAGCACAAACACAGCACATTTTGTAAGCTTAAAGCTAAGAGGCTACACATGAAAAGACAGAAAATAAATTGTTCTGGGAATAGGAGCAGGAGGGAATCTAGAGGAAAAAAATAGCTGTTTTTAAACTTAGGAAAGGAAGCGCTTAGTATTTGCCAGAGACAAGGATCACCCCGCAAAGAACGTCTTCTTACTCCATAAATACACCCAGGATATACAGATTCTCTCCTGTTCTTCTACCAGAGCAGGGAATGCAACGATTACAGGTCTCAGGAGCCAAAAAAGCTCCTGCTGCTCCTGAAACGCTCCAGACCACAGCAGGGCAAATGTCTTATCCAGGAGGACCTCATCTGGCCTTACACCATGGCAGAAGCTCTGGCTTGGAATGTCAGTACTTATGGACAGGAACTGCCTGGGAGTTCCTGGTTGAAAAATTGCTCCTTGGAAAAACATCAGTTTCCTGAGAGATTTTGTGGGAAGCAACCACATTATTGTAAACTTTTCAAACCGAACCATTTTAGAAAATCTTTATTGCCCTCATGTTCTCATTAGTCATTTTATATATAGATTATCCACTTTTTCACTCAAATGATACAGAATACTTTAACCTTGAAGAAGATAGACTCAACATTTAGCCTGTAGTCTTTTTCAGATTTCTTTTGCCACTTTTTAGTTAAAAATGAAGCTTGGCTTCCATATTAAACTGGAGCATGTTTCTTCTGAGCTTTTGCTGAGCAGGAGAACAGTTGGTTCCAGAGAAGTTCAATTTTTAACTGATTCAGAAAAGGGCCACCATTCAAATCCACTAAATCAGTAACTATCTTTCAACCAACTTCAAGCAGGCCAATCCAAAAAAACCAAAAAAATTCTACCTCAGGACCAAAGCATACAATACACCAAACTCTCTTCAATTCCACACTGTAATAAATCTGCACCCTTTAAAAAATGAAACTCTAAAAGGGTGCCTGGGATTTGATCCACAAAGTCCTCCTGCCACTTGGGATTTGGCACTCCCATCAATTAGTAAGAAAAAAAATGTAATATGATCTGTCAACAGAAAAACTGTTTGATAAAACATGTTATTTGTTTCTCCAGTGGCTGGAAGACTCCTCTGCTTTGTTAGAGAAGCAGCTCACACTTTGCTATTTTCTGTCTGACTGCATTTGCCACATTTCTGAAGTCCTAAGTAAGACAAACTGAGCAGAGCAAAGCTGATAGCTTTGTGAACCAGTAAATCTAGTGTGGACAAAGAAATTAAAAGAGAGAAGGAAAAGTCTCTTTTTAAAAGGAAAGTTCTCCACACAGAAAAAAAATATTTTAAAAGCAGGTCTGAAGAGGACAAACCACACAGCTGAGCTTTCAGCTGGGCTTTCCACAGAGTTGGAGCCACAGAGAAAACAGAGCAGATTGCCCTGAAAAGTGGTGGTCTTTATCTGCTGTTGCAGAAATTGGTAATCAATAGCCACCTGTATCTGCCACTTTGGTGCTCTGTATCCCAGAAACTTGGGGTGGGGATGGCATCCCACCATCAGCTGTAAAGTGGCAAGTATGAGGAAGGTTGTCCAAACATTTATAGCAGCCCTCCAGAATCAGCATCACAGGGAACTGTGAAAAAACTGGTGCAAAAGGGAAAGGGCTGAACCACCTGTAAATCTGTGTGATGTTGAGTGTGCCCTGCACTCACTCAGAAACCAGAAGTCCTTCCAAGCCCCAGCCCTCTTTCCTTCCTACTGTGACCTCATGCCCACTGAAACACTGAGCAAATGGGTATCACTGTGGCATTAGTAAGGGACAAGAGGAATGTGAGCCCCAGGAGATCAGCATTACGGTGCCTGGGACAGGGATGTCCACACCTGGAGGGCAAAAGTAAAGGGACCAATGAGACACAGCTCTCCTCACC
>NW_020956014.1:0-56846 GCF_003031625.1 Empidonax traillii
TTTGTTTGTTTGTTTGTTTTTAGAAACAAACAAAAAACCAAACCACAAAAGCTTGGTTTTATGAGGGATTTTTCTTTGTCTAAACTACAGTCAGCTTAGAAAAAGAGAAATAGTACTCACTGCCAGTCCCATGAACTCAAGCTGAGCTCTGACAGTCAGTCTTGAGTGCTCTCTGCTCTTGTCAAAAGGGTAGAAGGTTTTGGTGCTGATGTCTTTGTGGGGTTTTATGTCATTAAGACTCCAAAAGTAGAAGCTTGAAGCACAGTGTGACATAGAGAGAACCAGGAACTGAATCCCTGGATTAAGCAGGAAGTAAAAGCAGCATCAGCCACCAACTGCAGTGAAAAAGAAGTATTTTTGCTAAATTAAATGATGGGAAAGTTTCAGCTTGAAAAGCTGAAAAATGCTACTATGGCCCTTTTCAGAGTGGAACTGGCTTTAAGTCTCAGGAACTGCTTTTGGCTCTGCTGTTTGAATTACACCATGACATCTTATTGGTTGGCTAGATGTTGGAATACTCCACAAAGTTGAGAAACAGAGGGAAGAGCTCCTGTCAGCAGTGCTCTGAGTGAGTCAGATCCTCCCTGAGATTAATAGTCACTAAAAGTGATCTTGAAGAATCCAGAAAAGTGTCAGGCAATGGTACATTCTGAAAAGTGCTCTGAAATTAGTGATCCTCCTTCCTTAAACCATGTTTAGAATTAAACGGGTAATTTTCAGCCATCTGTCGCATTTGATGGTTTTGGATATATGTCTGGAAAGCTGAGCCTTTTCCCAGTACCCAGGTGTACCACAGAGTGGGAGTGACTGAGAACAAAAGGAAACAGGCCTATCAGCAAAGGAGTAAGAGGAGTAAGATGTTCTTATTTTTACTACAGGTTAAAAAAGCGTGTCAGGGCAGGAACTGTGACTGCACGGGGAACCTTGGGAACTCTGTGTACTGTGCTCTTGTCCAGTGCAGGAATTAACCTGCATCAGATACAAAACAAAAGTGAATTAACACCCATTCGGGTTTTTATGATCAGCTGTCTTTGTTCAGAGAATTTTATTCTGTCAGCAATTACTTAGGAACGTTATTGAAGTGAAACATTATTTGGAAAGGTTTGCTTAGACTTTTGTTTGAATTTGCAATACAGTAACTGTTTCCTGTCCCTTCCAAGAATTCTCTTCTCCCTTTTCCTCTGAAGCTCTGTTTGTTGAGGTTAGTGGAACTGTGTGGATGGCTTGCAGAAATGCAATCAGGTTTCTCCCATCAGGTAAATAATCTATGTTTATTCAGATTAGCCTTGGAACAAAGTTCAAATGGCAACAGGACAACTATGAACAATTTCACAACTGCACATGACTAAAAAATAAAGAAGTCAGGATTTTGTAATACCCCCCCCCCCAAAATGGAGCATATATCTTAAAAACAATACCAGATTTCTTAAAAACAGTATCAGATTGTACTCCTGCAGGGAGTTAGATGTTTATCCTGGCACTGGCAGTGTGTGAGCTGCTGTCTTGATTCCTTTGACAGAAAATGAACTGCGTGGCAAAGTTGTCTGGGTGACAGGAGCTTCAAGTGGAATCGGAGAAGAGCTGACTTACCAGCTGGCAAAGATAGGAGCCCTGCTTGCCATCTCTGCGAGAAGGGAGGATGAGCTGGAGAGAGTGAAAAAGAAATGCCTTCGTAAGTACAACTTAACCACTTCAGGCAAACAGCTCCACTCCTGCTGTGGTGGAATTGCCACGGAAACACTAACCCACATGTCACAGGAATAAATTTAATAATGAAAGTCAGCTTTATACAGAGCTTCCCTGTACCTTTGAAGCTGGTACTTGCTTTCTGTGAGTAAGAAAGCTTTGTGTAGACCTGCATGACAAGTTCCTTTAAAAGCCTCTGTTACCTAAAAATCTCCTTATCAACTGCAAGTGATCTTGTAAGATACTAGATTAAGAAATGTAATAAACACTGTTGGGAGTGGAGGAAACAATGTCGGGGGTATCATCCTGTAAAAGAACCAAACCATGTAGGTGAACACTGCTGAGAAATCTTCTTCCTTCAGGTTTGTGTGTGTTGCGAGGCAGAGCGACAACTGATTTTGCTCTTTGGAAAAAGCATGTTCTAAGAATTTGCAAGCAAGAGAATCTCCTGTAGGTCAAAAGGAAAAAAATGTGAAGTGGAATGTTTAACCATTCCATTATCTTTCATATGCCTGTGGAGTCAGTAGCCTGGTTTCATTCCTCCTGTTTCTCTTTCTCCCTCCTGTTTTCTATCTTGGCAGCGAGAGGGACATGCAGTCGATTCATGCTGATGGAGGTTTTGAACATGATTAATGTTACGCCTCTTCCAGGCTGTTTATCCTCTACAGCTCAGAGTGCAGTATTTCACAGGGAATCTGCTATCACCCTGGCAGTTCATTCCTAGTAATGTTGATAGAATGTCTGCAGCGTACTTGGAACGTGTGCTGAGAACACTGAAATGTTTCTCTTGGGTTAGCACCTAAGCATTTCTAGAAAGCTGAAAGCTGCAGTAGCCTACTCAGAAAATCTCTCAAGGAACTTTTAAAAATGCACAGCTCCTTAGTTTTATTTACTGCTGGTTCCAGAAAGCAGTTACTCAGAGGGTTACATTTATAAAGAAGAAGGGGACATGCAATGACAGGGTGGCAGTCGTGACAGAACCCCAGTGCCGTGTGACGCAATGCTGAGTGGTCAGGAGAAGTCTGGAACTGTTTGTTATCATTGCAAAACTGATAACACAAGATAGGCTGGCAGGAGCTCTAATCCTGGATAGGCATTTTCAGGAAATACTTGTATGAGAGGGTTACGTGTCAAGGGAATATTCAGAAATATTATTTCCATTCATGTGCACCAGGAGTAGAGACTTATCTGAGATGATTTCTGCTTCTGCCAACTTCTAAGTGACCCTGTGAATGTCTGAGCTGTGCTATGTATGAGCTTTAAAGTCCTGTGTAGCCCTGTGCTTTGCAAATATTTGCTGCTGAACTTTAACCTTTAACTAAAGGTCTGATTAGTAGGAATGTTGGAAACTCTTCAGTAACACAGAAACATAACAAGGGCATGAAGTGATAGAACAAGGGGAATGGCTTTAATCTGAGAGAGGACATGTTTAGGTTAGATCTTTGGAAGAAATTATTCCTTGTGAGGCCCTGGCGCAGGTTGCCCAGAGAAGCTGTGGCTGTCCCATCCCTGCAAGTGTTCAAGGCCAGGTTGGATGGGGCTCTGAGCGACCTGGGCTAGTGGAAGGTGTCCCTGCCCATGGCAGGGGGTGAAACTGGATTGTCTTCAAGGTACCTTCCAACCCAAACCATTCTCTGAGTCTATGATTCTATGACAGTTACTTCATGTTTTCTATAGCGCCTTCAAGTAGTGGAAGAGAGTAACTGAATACACTTCACTCTCATCCTTTGCTTCTCAAGACCACGTAAATCCAGCTACTGCCCCTTTCCTTGACCATCTCAGTGGTCCTATTCTACACTGTTTCCAGTGTATGTGTATTTGTTTTGAACTAGAGGGGTCCAAAACCAGACACAGTGCTTTAGATGCAGTCTGAGAATGCCGTGTAGAGGCTCTTAAAAATCACTTTCCCTCAGTCTGCTTTAGTTGGTGCAGCCCATTAGCATTTGTAATTGCCAGAAACAATGCTGATTTACACTCAGCTTGCTGTTGTCCTTCCATCAGAACCTCAGGTCTTGTTTGGGGAGCTGATCCGTAACCATCTGGATGTTGGCCTGCAGTACTGCCCAGCATTGTGCCGTCCCACATGTGAAGTTTGGCATTTGACTTTATTGAGCTCAGTGAAGTTTGTCAGACTCTTCTTAGAGCTTGTAAAGATGCCTCCCCATGGCAGTCTTGCTCTGCAGCAGAGCAGCTGCTCCTCTGAACTTGATGTTAACTGAAAATTTTCTCAAAACCTGTGTTTTCTGTCCCATCATCTGGCTCATTAATGACGATACTAAAATGTATCGATCAGGGAGGGATACCACAGCTGATCACAAAAAGCAGTTAGGTTGATCAGGCAGTAAATGGCCGTGCTGGATCCCTGCAGGCTTTTCTCACATACCTACTTCTCCTTCACGTCCTTGGAAATTGCTTTCAGGAGGAATTGCCACACAACTTTCCCGAGGGCTGAGGTTAAGCTGTGTGACACTTCCCTTTCTCCAGTCACTGGGGAGTTACTGCACTTACCAAGGACCTTCCAAAGATGAGTGACATCAGTTAGCTCTTGTGAATCTTGGATGTATATATTGCCCTGCTTATATGTGCAGTTTGTCCCTAATTTGTCTTCCTCTGACTCTGTTAGTATTTCTTTCCCCCAGAGTTTAGCCTCAGGAGTGTGGGAGACTTGAGAGGAGATCTTGCCGGGGAAGACTAAAGCAAAGAAGGCAATAAGTACCTGACGTTTTTCTGTGCCCTTCCTCACTTCCCCCTCACCATCCCTGCTCAGCTCTCTGTGTCTTTGGTTTCCTCTCTGTTGCCGCTGTGCCTGTGAAGCCTTTGCCACCTTTCACATTCCTCGCTAGTTTCAAACTCCACCTGGTTGTTGATCCTCCTGATTCCATCCCTGCATGAGTGGGCAGTGGGTCCATGTGATTCCTGGGTGGTTTGTCCCTGCTTCCACCTGCATGTTTTCTCTTTGCAGTTGAGTTCAAGACTGTTCTGCAAGATTTGAGTAGCGTGGGGTGGATTAGGAGTGAGCTGCAACATGTAATATCAATGTGAATTTGGCTGAGTTACGGGCCATAATTGGAGCTAATGGGCTGTGACATGCCTCCTGGAGAGGCTGTACACAGCAGCAACTGAACTAGATGTCAGAAACAAGCACATATATCTTGTTCAAAATTTAGTGACACCACCCTGTGATACAGGTTGATGCATTCTGCACTGTCTAAAAGCTGAGGGAGAGAGAGAAGGAAAGCTCTGTAAGAGCTATGCCAATAGCTGTTGAGTAATGCATATGCCAACTCAACACTTCATTGCACTTGTGCAGGAGGGAGAGAAAACAACTTGCATAACTTCTGTGGCTCCTGCAAGTGGCTCCTCTATTTCCCCCAGGCACTCTCTGCAACATGAGCTGAATTTTATCAGAAATGCTGGAGGCTGCTTTCTCTCAAAAGCCCTAAAAAGAATAAAAGCAAGTGGGATGTTTCTTGGCTTGACAAAGCTCAAATAGGATTTAAATATGGATAGGCCAAATGAGTGACAGGCAAGCTGTAGGTTCAAAAAGTGTGTGGTTATTTAGGTTGGGGAATGGACCCCAGGAGGTCACATTGATCAACCTCTGCTAAAAGCTCAACTTCTGTCTAATGGCATTACACAAGGAAGAAATAAAAGAAGAGGAAATGCTGGAAAACACCACACTGAGCAATAGTGTTTATCATGTTATGAGAAGCTGAGATCTCGGGTTCACATGTTTTGAAAAGAGTTGCTGATCTGAAACCTGAACGATGAACTCTCAACTGAGATCTCCCGCTTGGGACCAAGTGTTTTTCTGGGTGTCATAAGTATTCCCTAAAGCACATCAGTTTGGAATCAGGCAAAGAAAGGGCAGTGGAATGTTGGGGGTTATTAATAAAAGCAATGAAGAACATCATTCTGGCAGTGTATAACCTGGGACGTGCCTATGCCTTCAGCACGGGGCACAGTGCTGTGCCCAGCCAGAATAAAAATGGGATGAGTGAATGGGAGAAGTATTTTGGACAAAGAGCAACAGGAATGTTGGAAGTTTTGTGAAAGCTGTCTATGAGGAGTGCCTAGAGTAAGGATTCCTTGCCCTAGAAAAGAATTAAGGAGGCTGCTGAAGGGATACAGTTTGAGTGCTTTGGGGGTTGGAAATCAAGCTGGACTCTGGATTGCTCCAAAACAACATTTCTGGTTTGAAATTTCCTGATGTCAGAAGTTTCTCACATCTTATAAAAGAGCACTTCCTTCCTTATCAGCAGTCTTTCTCTGCTCTTTTCTTTCTCCTCTGTGCAGCTTTCATGGCTGGGTCGAGTGTCTGGCCTTGTTAATCCAAGGCAGGAACACTCCACACCCTGACAGGTTTCAGCCCTGCAAATCTGCTTGAGGCAGCGTGAGGTGGAGATGTGTCTCTGAGAGAGCAGCTTAAACTACATGGATTTTGCTGCTGTATTTCTGGAAGAAACTGAAGGGAAAATACACATGGAGGGGTTGGAGGGAGAAATAAATGGAGTTACTTGTAGTATTAAACCAGAGAGATGGGTTTGTTTTAACCAGTGGCTTAAGTACTAATGAACTTTGAACAGAGGCAACTGACGGATTTAAGTAACCTCTTTATTTCTACATCACTGTTAAGACAAAGTTTAACCTTCCTTGTGTATGAAGAAGTAATAATTAAAAAATCAAGGCCTGAGGCTCTCTGTAGAGTTCAGCTGCCTAAAGGGGAGCAGGTACACTTAGTTGTGGCTGGGAATTGATTTAGAAACAAAAATAGCACTATCAAACTAATATAAATAAAGTAAAAAATCATGCTATGTGCAGTTTAAAAAGGTGAAGTGACAAAGATCTTGTTTTTGTGAGTCATCTGTCCCGAAACCCCCGGGTAACAGATCAGCGCTCAAGAAATGTTTCCTGGGGAAAAGGTCGGTTGTTCTGAAGAGACAGTGGTAGAAGCACTCAGCGTGAGGGCTGGAGCTTGATGGCAGCTGACTTTTATTTCAGGAGATGGATATGTTAAAACTACCAGTTAAACAAAACCTTCCTGCTTCCTCCAATAATGCCCCAATAACCCAGCTCCTCTAGACTTTGCCTCATAGCTGCTCAGGTGTGTTATGTTGTGGTTTGGCTCTAAATTGTGCTAGTCCTGTTATCAGGAATAAACATGCTTGACCTGTTAACATCCAAGCAAAATGTCAGGGCTGCCAGCGTGCTGTGCTTCTGATTGGCTCAGAGGAAAACTTGGATGCACGTTACTCCCAACTGTTGCAATTTGTTTGGAGAATTGAGTTGTCTGTGTTGGGCTACACAAGCTTGTTTTGATAAGTCAAGCTTTTCATGTACAGAAGCATAATGATGAGAAAAGAAGGCCTTGGTAGGAAACAGGTTAAAAATGGATTCTCTGCAGAGATAAAAATGAAAGCAAAGCAAGCATTTTAAGCAAAGCAAGCATTTTATTTACAACTTGGTGTTACTGTTTCTTGTTGTCTTTTTTGTGAAAATGTGGTGTTTAAAAGCGTGTTACATTTCCCACAGTTGTTACATTAGCAGTCTCTCACTGGTTCCCATTCACTCCATGGTTATTTTCAGAGATCAGCAGCTTGAGTGACAAAGATATCCTTGTTCTGCGTCTTGACTTGACTGACAGATCTTCTCACGAAGCTGCAACCAACAGTGTTCTTAAGCATTTTGGCAAGGTAAGGGGTGCTTCTGGGCTTAAACTGCTTTTTCTTCTCTACCTCCTAGACCTGCATTTATGTTCTTATTCTACTTTTATTTTATTGTACGATAAATTCACCGGTGTCTACCTCTTTATTCAGTATCAGCATGAAACTTGCCAAAAAGTCCCTGAATTTTTATCCCTTCTGCTCCTTGCCTCTGGGTTTCAGCAGGCTTTGCAGAGATGCAAAAACGAACAAATAATCCCTGGGCATATGACCAAAAACTAATTTGGTGTCACTGAATTGCCTGAGGAAGCACGAGAACTAAAGGAAATATCTTATATTAATTTATCTTTGTATCTTTTCCCAAGATCGACGTTTTGGTCAACAATGGAGGACGCTCCCAGCGCTCCTTGTTTGTGGATACAAACCTGGATGTCTACAATGCCATCATAGAACTCAACTACCTGGGTACAATCTCTTTAACGAAGTATGTCCTGAATCACATGATCCAGAGGAAAAGAGGAAAGATTGTTACTGTGAGCAGTGTGATGGGTATCATGGGAGCTCCTCTTGCCACTGGCTACTGTGCCAGCAAGCACGCTCTGCAGGTGAGTTAAATTTTGCAAGTTAATTAAGTCTTGCTGTGCAATAGACCAGCGTCAGTGCTATGGCAGAGGACTTTATTCTGTGCAGAAAACTCAAAATCTCCCGTGAAATTAAACACAGCATCCTCAGGTATTGAAAGTCCTGAAATTAAATTGCTCTGAAATGCAAAATATCTCAGCTCCCAGTATAGATTTATTTTCTAACTAGAATTCAAAGTGCCATCTTAGTTGGTTCTAACCTCTACCTGGTTAAATTCCACTGTGAAACACAAGACCTTGGCCTCTGTCCCTCAGATGAGGGAATACCTAAGCAGCAGGATTATTCTGTATAGAAGTTCTCATCTTAACTCAGTGAAGGAGGAAGAGTCACTGGTGAGAGTTTTAAGACTACAGGAAATCTTTAGGACAGTAAAGGGAGAGCAGCGAGTGGGGAAGCAAACTACTCAGGGAAAGGAGAATTTCTGATCTGTCTGAGAACATCTGAGCAAATCTTCCCAGCGGTTCTGAATGTTGCTGTGGCGTGAAAAACTAGCAACTCACAGTGTCCTGTTTCTTGAAAGTAGCATCACTTGAGTAGAAAAACATAAAAGAGGAGCTCGGAAGAGTATCTGCCTGTATCATTGAGGAATCATTTGTTTAACTGGTAAATTTGTTGAGCCGTGTTTGTCTTTCACCACTGTTTGGCTTCCTGCTAATGTACATTTTGATGTCAGTAAAACAAACCTCAGCTGTGCTCAGTGGTGGCTTAAAAAACTGGCACCTTGGCCCTCCCTGCTGCCTTTAAGCACGTGAACAGAGTAAATAACTGCCTAATCTGGGGGATCAATATCTTTTTGATAATTTGACTAGCAACAACAGAAATGTAACAGGTGGCTGACACTGCAAAGCCACGTGAAGGAATGAAGGTGTAGATGATGGTGACAGGTCTCTGCCGGCAAGAAGTTTTCAGTTAGTGGTGGGGAGGGATCTGCAGCTCTTCCCTGGGAGTAGCAGTGCTGAAATTGCCCAGTAGAGGCCAACTCTTGGGTTAAGTCTAGTAGATTTAAATTAGAACAAAGCAGTGAGCAGAAGAGCCTGGATTCCCTTCGTGCTCCTTCATTTATTAAATGTTCTTTCGGTTGAATTATCTCTGGGCGTGGTGCGGTTGGGCTGAGCGTGGCTAATTAACTGCAGAGCACAAGGAATTCATGTGCTGCTTCAAAAATACCCGGAATTCTGAGTCTCATGTTAAGACTGAGAGTGTGGACAGAGCTTTAAAGAGATTGATTTCTAAAATTAATTAAAATGTGCTCTCTGAACTGCTTATATCTCCTTGGCTTTTCCCTCTGCTCAACAACCAGGCCAACCAGGCTCCAACCTCCTTTCTTGTTTTGCTCACAGTAGTTCTACAAATACAAATTGCAGGTGTTGAAACAGCATAGATTTCAAAAAGACTCTGTCTGAGGATCTCTCCTGGTCTGGAGCTAAGGCTAAGTGTGGGCAGGAAACCCCCAAAAACTAGGAAAAGCTTATTTTAAATATCGAACTTCACCAGAACATTTCAGGTAAGGGAAGTCTGCAAGAGTGGCAGCCCCTTCAGATAGCTCTGTAGCCCAGCTCTGATGGTGACCAAGAAGATATCACAGATATCACAGAATATTCTGAGTTGGAAGGGAGGGGAGGAAAAAAATAAGACAAGTGATGCTTTTCCTGTTGTGTTTTCTCGGCGTGTATCCACCTGTATTTTAAGATCTTGAAATGAAGGTTGCATTTTGGCCACCAGTTATTAAGTATGTGAGCCTGTCTGACTTGAATTCATCTGTTATGGCTTTTGGTTTGGTTTGGTTTTTATAATTCACACCTTGGAGCCCGTCACAGCTGACACCCTTCATGCTGCAATCTTAGTCATACCTTTTGGGAAAAAGTTCCTCCTTTTGCTGGTTTTGTTTTGGTGTTTCTGTTTTGTATTGTTTTTAGGGTTTTTTTGTTTGTTTTTGGTTTGGGGTTTTTGTTTTTATTTTTTTTCTAATTCTTTTAAATGGCAGTTGGAGGAGGAAGGAAGGAATTCTGCTTAGAATTAGAACTTCTTCTTGAAACAATCCCACTTTGATTCACACCAACTGGAATTCTTCATGACAGTGATCTAGTGATGAAATTATCCTTTATTTCAGTGCTGTGAAAGTGTGAGTTGAGTCCATGGGAGTCTGTATCTGACTGATGCAGTTTCTCTCTCGGTGAGATGATGCTCATGGAGATCCTGTGCCACTCACCCAGTTTTGATTCATCTAATTGGTGGCGTGTGGAGTGGATCAGAGTGGCCTTCAAAGTGTCCCTTCATCAGGAACTTGCCTAATAAGCCCATGGACTGCACTGAGCAGCAGAAACTCCTCTCTTTGTTCAATTCTTTGGTCATTAGTAGAATTTCTAAATGTTTCTGTCATAGGAGTCATTTCAGGCTTGTCTTCTTCAGCATCTTCTGGGATTTGTTCACCAAGCTGGAAAGGCCCAGAGGTGGCTGAGAGCAGCTCCTGTGTCTGTCAGGGCTCGGTGGAGACACTCAGGTTCTTCCTCTTGCACGGGAGTTCCTTTACTGCTCCCAAATCTGGGTCCGTCCCTGCCTGAATTCAAAGAAAAGAGAGCACTTCCTCTTCTTTCTTAGGAATTTAAAGCTTGTCTTCTGGGAGGAAGTGGAGGAATTTCATACCAGCTATCTTTGGATGTGAAAGATAAGTGCTGGAATTGGAGAGCGTGTACAAAGTGTACACAGAGCCTCCAGAGGGGACTGAGCACATGTGAGATTCTGGTTTTCACAGCCGTCTTGGGGCCACATCTGAAAGGTGCTCAGTGGGCTGGAGGAGGCTCCTGTCAGGGCAGGAGATAATCCAAGGGAGGGCCTGGCTTTTAATTAAAAAAAAAAAAAAAAAAAAAAAGGGGGGGGGGGGGGGGGGGAGGGGTGTGGCTGGTAGATTGCTGTGGTCCAGGAGCAGATTTCTGGGCACACAAGTGTCTTTAACATTAGAACTTAGTCCTCTCCGGGCTTTGCTACCCTGTTGTGAAGGTCTGACACCAGATCTGGGGCCTGCAGGTACTTATGACTTTAAATACACTGCAAAGCCTGTGGGCAATCCATAAACTGGAATTAGCCACCAGCAGCTGGGAAATTGGAGCTCGTGTTCTTGGTCAGAGTGGGCAAGAGCTCTTGTGGCTTGTCCCAGCTGGTGCTCCTGTGTCATCATAGGCTCGTATCTGACTGGTTTTAGCCCCGTGCTGCAACTCAGTGAGGAGCTCTGGGTCAGCCAGCCCTCTTCCCTGCAGCTGCAGGGGAGTACAAGTGATAACATTTTACTACAGTGGGAGTGTATCAGCCTTTGCTCACTCTCTGTCTCTGTTGTGACACAAAATTGCGAGTTGGAATTAAGACAGGGAACTGTTATTTACTAAGCAGGTCAAAGATAAGACATGAAGGGGTGTAGGCTAAATCAGCAGTGATTGACCAGTGCCCTCCTGAATTGCTCATGTTTCCCATAACAGTTGCCATGTAAATGTGAAAAGCTACAGAGATTCAGAAAACTTGTATCCTGTTAGTTTAAAGAAAAGTAAAACTTGCAGTTTTTGCAATTGCAATTTAACTTGGATACACTGATGTCCTGTTCCTCAGCTGAAATAAGATTTATATCTGTGTGGATGCAGATTTCAAACTTTGCAATGAATTCAGTGGTGCAGAATTAACCCTCTAAATTTATCAGGGTGCACCTTTGACTTGCTGTGCTGAAAAGTTTTTCTCTTATATAAAACCAGCCACTTACTTAGTAAAGCCACTTAATGGACAGAAACCATATAAAAACTTTAATCTCACCACAAAGAGCAATTCACCTAAAAAAGGTAATTTCCATGATATTGCAGTTCTTAGAATTGGTGGCATTTCCACTACTGTAGAGCAAAGCTTGTCCTCAGTACAGGGACAGCAGAATCTGGATGTAGTTTAGCAAAATTATTGTGTATTTGGGAAGCCAAGGATACACTGCACACTGGTTTGTACGTCAGTGTCTGTAATTGCTGATAAAATGTTAAATTAGCCGTTGAGTGTGGAAAGCCAAAACAAAGTAGTAGGAATTTTAGTGGAATACTGTTATTTTTACAGCATGAATTAGCATGAAAAGATGTAGTCAGTTAAGCCTTTCAGAGACATGGTAAAAGGAAGATTTCATGATATTCTTTTCTTCTAGGGATTTTTTAATTCCCTGCGGACTGAGCTGACCGACTACCCTGAGATCAGCATCATCAACATTTGCCCAGGGCCTGTGCAGTCCAAGATTATCCAAAATGTCTTCACAGAGAATCTTGCAAAGGTAAGAACTCACTTCTCTTGTTATAAATCCAACTTCTGCTGCAGGGCCAGTGATCCTTTCGTGGTTTTCTTCTCTTTTTCTCCTCCCAGCAAACACTGACCTCATCTTTTTAACTAAGAAGTGCTTTGAGTGGTACAGAACTGTCAAATCTGTATGATAAAAAAAAAAAAATATTGAGTTTGATAATTGTTATACCTTCTCTTTTTCCCAAGAGAGAACAACCCAAGTCTGGTAAAATTTCCTGTACAGCCACTGTGCTGCAGCTGTGGGGGAAAAGTCCAGGCTTTTCTGGACACAGCTGTGCCCGCAGAACACTGTCCTTGTGCACAGGTAGAGCTTTGTTTGCCCTGGTCACGCTGTGCCCTGGTGGGTGATGCTGCTGCTGGCACAGCCCCAGCTCAGCTGACGGGAGCTGCGCATTCCTTTCCTGTTAGGGATTGTTCCAGGAGGAAAAGCAAAACCTTCCAACTGCACAATGGTTTTTAATAAAGGCTGTCCTCACAAAGCAGCTGGCCAAAAATTGCCAGTGGGATACAACAAACTGTAATCTGCCCTAAATTCACTCAATCTGAAGCTCAGGATAACCCACCAGTGAGGGGGAGGGGCTCTCCCGTTGCTGAACCCAGTTCTGGGAGGATTTTTGGCTTGCAAAGCTTGATAATTGCGTGAAAGAAAAGATGTTCTCTTTGAGCAATGGGGGAAGCTTGCAAAACACATTCCTCAGATTTCAGCATGGCAGAAGACCAGGGAGGAAGAGCAAATCTAGACCAGAACTGCTTTTGCCCTGGGAAACAAGAACAGATTGCTAGAGCAGTGTGTTTGTGCTGCAGTGAAATGTGTGTAAATTCACAGGGGTGTTCACTAAGTGATACATGGGGACAAGACCTGGGGTAGATATCCCTGCTCCAAGGCAGCCTCCTGATTTTCCCTTGGCTGAGATTGCCCATGGAGGGAGAGTTGGCAGGAATATTTAAGTTAATGGGGACTGTGTCCTCATCAGCTAACTTGGTTACTGAGTAACTTGTAGCATGGAAGGGGGCAGAAAGCTGGGAATAGGGGTGTTCCCATTTCCCAGAGCTACAGGAATGGGGGTAACCTGTTCCAAGAATCTGTGTCACCATCAAGTAGAAGCTGTGCTGAAGCAGGGCAGAGCTTGCAGATCCATTTTATCTTTTTTTTTTTTTTTTTTTAACCTTTGACCCATCAATCAAGGCACTAATTAAAAGGGTGCTTTTAATTAAGCCAAAGGAAGGTGGGTTCCCACAGTGAACAGCAGCCTCAGTCTCTGCCTTACTGGCTGGATTTTAGCTGTGGGGAGGCTGTGAGGAGGGAGGATGCCTGGCACATAGAGCTTATGTGCTCCATCCCTCCCTGGGATCCAGCTCTAACCCCTGCTCACCCTCTGTCCCGCCCAGTCCATAGAGAACAGCGGGGACCAGTCCCACAAGATGCCCACGGACCGCTGTGCCCGGCTCACCCTGGTGAGCACGGCCAACGACCTGAAGGAGGCCTGGATCAGCGACCACCCCTACCTGGCCGTCTGCTACCTGTGGCAGTACGCGCCCACCTGGGCCTGGTGGCTCATGAACAGGATGGGCAAGAGGAGGATACAGAACTTCAAGAGTGGAGTGGTAAGTGCTGGCTGACTCATTTTTCCTGTGCTCAGTTCTGTAGCAGCTGATGCCCGGCCAGAGTCCATCCCTGCATCATGTTAGTGCAGAGTTAAACAGTGTGGTCGCAGCACAGCAAAGTCAGCACGTCTTGCAGTGCCCCAGGCCTTGCTCTGACCTCCATCCCACGGGCTGCGAGTTCAGGACTCCCTGTTAACGCACAGTTATACGTCACTGGCATGAATCACTTAATGCAGGACTGTGGAAAACATCTCCCTTGGTCGTGTCTAGTTTTTGTACCAGGCACGTAACCTGAGCACCTCCCAGGAGGGTGTTACACGGTGCTGTTGTCTGTCGGGGCTCTTCACACACACCGGCAGCCCCGGGGACAGACCTGCTGCCTTCTGTCCCTGCAGCACTGCTCGGTAGATGCTGTTTATTATTGCTGTTTTTTTTTGAACTTGGCACAAAAAAAACCCCCACATTAAAAGTACTCCAAAAGCAGGAAATGCAAAAATGAAGCCTCCTGCTTCCACACTGTAACCGCCCCCCATCACAAGCTCTTCCAAAGAAAAAACACCGCGAGTGAAGAACTTCAACGCAGCAGAAAGTGGGGGGTGAAATACTGATTTAATGTCCTCTCCCCCCAGGATGCCGATGCCTCTTACTCAAGAAAGAAGAAATAAGGATGAGATTGTACAAAATCATGCTGTTCTTGTGCTAAGGCTGAGAAACTTTTCGTACTGCGTGACTGCAGCAACAGCTTTTTTTTTTTATCTGTTATATCTTTATCATCCTGTATCTTGACAAATCTATCAAGCTGACGAGACACTTGACTAAATAAAAATCTCTTTCTAAACACACCTGTTTCATGTTAAAATTCCCACAGGCTGAATTTTTAAGCTTACAAGCACTGAGACACAGGAGAGGCTGGGCTTCTGTGGTGCTGTTTGTCAATTGCTATGACACTGGCAAACACTTGGTGAGCAGCCTAAAAATTATATACCCCAGGATCCTGTTTCCCTCACTTTTATTCCTAATTCCTATTGAGAAAAACCAGCCCTCAAGTAGAAGGTTGCTGGAGGCTGGGATGTCTGATCTGTGCTTTGTGAAGTGTTCCTTGAGCAAAGCGTGCATTGAGGGCTAAATCCCTGAACTTCTGAAACAACATTTAGAAGTTACTTAAAAACCCATTCCTAAGTTATGGAAACTTTCCAGCCCGAGCAAGGAATAAAAGCTGGTGCGCACACGTGGTTACAAAACAGAGCAGCTCTCAGGGGTCATGGGGGAAAATGGGAGGGTGGCCTGTGCCAAGCCCAGTCCTGCATCGTGAGAGCAGTGCAGGGCTAACCCCGTCAGCAGCCTGGGGTCACGTTGCTGCAAAAACTATGGGGAGGTACCAATGGCTCCGTGCAGCAGCGAGTGAGGGGCGTGGGTGGGACACACTGCCTGTGACGGGGCAGGGGATGGGACGTTGCAGGGCATTACAGCCCAGCCCCACATTCCTGTGCACAAACAGGAATTCTGCCCATCACTAATTGTGCTCCACCATCTGGTACCAATCAGGATCTCTGCTGGAACGCCGGGGCCGGTTACCTGCAACAATCCTCGAGAAGGCCGGGTAGCAGATGGAGAGAACCCGGGGAAAGGAAGGGAAAAGGATCAGAGCTCTCTTCAGTTTTTCTCTCAACTACTTTATTCAGTTTAGAAAAGACATAGAATGAGGGCAGAAATCACAGCCATCTCCGAATAAAAGACTGCTGCTGCTGCAAAAAAAAAAGGTCATTAACTTTTCTGTGACCATATGGAAGACAAGTAGTAAGAGGTTTACAATGAGGCAGGGAGGGTTAACTGGATTCAGGGAATGACTCCCAACTTTGCAATTGCTGCAGGAACAGCACAGAACTGGAGTGAACTACTTGAGGGGTTTCTGACACTCCTGGTATTGGAAGTTTTAAATCAGAGTAAATATTTGCCAGGGTAGTTCCTTCTGAGGGAGCTGAAATAGGTTCTCTCCACAAGCCCCTTCCAAATCTCTTCCATGACCCTGAATTTCCAGATGCAGCTCAGGGCTGAGCACGGCACCAAACAGGTGTCTCCTGACTGCTCTGGAATTCCACTACACCACGTGCATAGTTTTTAAAAATCATTTATAGTCACTGATCAGAAGAAACAGCCAGCACCCAAAGTACACTGCTCTGTGACAATGAGTAAAAGTAATAAGCAAGCTCCAAATCGGACTAGGCTGCGTGTTCTCAACCATTTCTACATCAGTTAAGGAGCAGGTCTGACTCAAATTCATTCTATAGGTTAAGGAAATACAATTACCTACTCGCTGCTCAGCATTTCCCAGCAGTACCTACACTGTAACTACTGACCTACAGAGAAAGCACATTTATGTACTAAGTGGTGGTAGTGAAGAGCATCAAGAGCCACTGGAGACTGGGCCCAGACCTGCTTTCAAGGAGACTAATATTGCAAACCAGCTGCCAAAGTCTGTTCCGAGCTGTGGTAAGGTTAAAAAAAATAAATTACTTCTGGCACAGGCAGTTGGATTTCCACCTCCCCCCCCTCATTATCAAGTTCTTACTGTATTTGTGGAAGACTGGTTAGAGAGGTGGCTATAGGCTGCAAATAACATATATACAGTATATATCATATATATGGATACTGGAAGAAGGAGATGAAATTATTCCATTTGTACTCCCCTCATTATACATATTTACTTCTTTCATCAGTAGGTCACACAGGTTATCAGTGTGTCAGAGCACACACTGTTTCATATAAATTCTCTTTACCAAAACAAATACTTTGGTAAAAATTGTCCCTTAGAACTCACTTTTGTTAAAGCACAGCTGAGAACTTACAACAGCTACGGAAGATCAGTGAAAGTCATATAACAAACGCTAGAACTGAATTCAGTCCAATAAAAAATGGCCAGAATAAAAAAAAAACCCTCATATAAATAGTCCTATGTACACTTTGGTTGCCAACTCTGGGGTTGACAGTACTACAGAGAGCTGTAACCTGACTGGCAGTGCAAGTCACCTGTCTAAGAGAAAAAAAAAAAAAAGTAAAAATGCACCAAAAATAGTTAATGATCAGAATTGTGCTGCTCCTCTCTAAACTGGAGAAGAGAATTTCAGCATCTGGCTCGTCAGCCACACAGGCAATGGTGTCTCACGTTCCAGCAGCAGGAAAACAGTTCCAAACTTCCTGCCTGCTGAAGGTTCTGGCCAGCACCATCTCCGTGCCAAGGACGTGTGCCGGCCCGGCACCGCCACCGAGAGTCAAACCCGATCTGCAGTGCACGAATGGAGCACGAGCATTTGATTCCCAACATGCAGGTGAAAAACACAAAATAACAACAGTCGTAAAAAAAAAAGGGCATTCTAGAGCAGAGGGAGCTGCAGGAGCCCTGAGGAGTACACGGGGTAGCCCAGGGGCGGGTCGGCAGCCTGCACCGTCAGGTTGCGCAGCAGCACCGGGTGTGCCTGGATGCTGTACCGCTCCTCGTCGTCGTTGGTGGCGTAGAGCAGCTCCCAGGACAGGTTGGCCCACTGACCCCGGACAGCCTCAGCGTTCAGCTTTCCCACTTGCACCAGCAGTTCCTGAAGAGTGAGGACTCGCCCGGTGTAAATTCCCTGTGAGAACGAACAGATCGTGGTGTCAGTGCGTTCTCTGAGATGAGGCACGAGCATTTTGGTTACAAAGCTCAACGAAACTTTGGGGCTACATGCCATGAATATCCTCCCTTTAAACACAGCAAAGTGTATAAACCAGTCTCCTGGTTTTGACTCTTCCATCCAGGGAGATAATCAGGAAATATTGCTGCGTCTGTGGTGTGATTTATAACAACAGCGGTGTCAGTTCCTCTCGAGCACAAACATAAACTTAGCGCAGCCTTCATGCAATGCAATTACAGAGGGAAAAGAAAGAACAGTGGAAAGGAAAACCAAACTTAGACCTTGCTCACTGGCAATTTTTCTTCTTACCATGCTTGGGTCGTGCCCCAGTGAGAAAAGGTATGGCTTTTCCTGCAGAACTGCCTGCTGCCACTCCAGGTCTGACACCAGCCCGATGTACCAATCGCTGTCGTATTCCTCCAGGTAACTCACCAGCTCTTCAAAGTTCTCCACTGGACCCAGGCTGGCTTTGTCCACCATAAGTTTAAAAGTGTATCTGAAAGGTGCAGAAAGCCACATGGTCACTTGTGCAGCAGAGACAGGAGGGAGAAGGGCTCTTCAGCCTTTCAGAAGGTGGGGAAAGGCTCCACCAAACCCTGTCAGTTACTGCTCATCAGCTGAGCCACCGCCAGTCGGTCTGGCTGTGCTTTTAGCCCACCCTGATGTAGAGCACATCAACTTAAGCATCTCTCATTCCCCTCCAACACCGTTCCTGCTGCCTGGTAATGGAAAATGGCAAAATCTAAATCCATCACAATTCTCTTAGACATGGGGACAGTGAAAATGGGTTGTTTTTTCCCCACTTAACACAGCAGATTGGAGGCAGCTGCTGTGGGGAAGGGAGGGAAGAAGAAAACTCCATACCCCAGGGGTCACAGGCAACATTTATGTAGGAAGAAGCTACAAATACGTTTAAATGATAGGGGTTAAATGTAACTTAAGTGAAGTGGTATTCACTTCCAAAGCACAGGACTCTCCCTATATAATTATTTTATCTATGTGACGGAATGTTTCTCTTTTACCTGAATGCTTTTAATGCCAGCTGGAATAGCTCTGGTTTGCCTGTTAGCCAGTCCAAACCCACAGACCAGGGAATGCCCCCCGTGTAGGCCCTGAACACGTGGCTCGGGGCAGGCACAGCGTTATCCAGGCCAAACAGACCAAAGCAGCACGACAGCACTCCCTGGATGTACAAGTCCTTCAAAGCTTTATCTTCCATGAGGTCTGCAAGTAAACTGGAAGGCTTTTCTTTCAGATGGAAGAAGTCCAGCTGACTCAGAACGAAGTGGTACCATTCCTCTGGAAACCTCTGCCTCATCTCACTGACTTTGGAAGGCGGCACCGGCGCTGTTCTCCATTCCTCAGGGATGCTCAACAGCTCCGAGTAAGAGCAACTAAATTCAACCCGAGGCAAAACTTCTGGCTGTTTCCCTTTGTCTACAGCAGGCAGCCCAAGCACCACAGCCCTGTACAATTTATCTTCTGGTGACATTTCCTGTGCCAAGTCTTGGCTCTGTGTTTCCACAGACCCTGGAATAGACAGGTGCACTTTTGGTGTCGGTCCCAACTGCCCAGGTTCTTTCCTGTCTTTTGTTCTGCCACTGGGCTCAAAATCAAAAATGTCACTATCATCAGTCCAGTCCTCCACTGTATCCACACTAAAGCTGTCTTCTTCCCTCAGAGCCCTGGATCTTCCTACTGCACCGCTGTGCTGATTTTCTGGGAAAGACCCTTGTTTGTTCTTGTCGGTGCTGCCTGGGCTTTCCCACGTCTTCGATTTTTTATAACAATACTGGACAAGCATCCACACAAGCACTTTAATGAAATCATCTTTCAGGTGCTTTAAATTCTCGTGAGAGTCAATGATCCCGGATAACACATTCCTGGCATCGGAGTACAGCCGCACAGGCACCACAGTGCAAGGAGTCAGGATGTGCCCAAAGTGGGGATTGGGAGAGAGAAGCTTCGCCCGCTCCTGATGTTCAAAGGCCATTTCAAAAATTTCGTCAACTCTGTGAGCTTCAGCAGCGTGACAGGAGGTTTCCTGCAGTTCTAGCCCCTAAAGCACACACGAAAACAACTTCCTCTTAGTCTTCACCAGGACATGTCTTTAAATGCTAGCAAGCTGTTTGCCTCCAACAACATTTTTTCTGAATAAAAATATAAGTTGCGTTGTCAATATTTTCCACCACTGAACCTACAGATCTAACTGGAAAGAACAGCTAGATGAGCACATGCAGTAACAAAGCACTCACTGCAGTATTAGACACAGATCAATGAATGAATCTTTGCCTCATGCAGATCTTATTAGCCCTTCTGTTGAAGATACTATCTCACCAGCTGGATGATAAATTCCGCATGTGCTACACGTGACTGGCTAGCATAACGCTCATTTAAAAAAATTACCTATAGCATCAGCTAAATCAGTTACACTGATGAAATACTACACAGCAAAATGTTTTCATGACTTCCAAACGTTATTATCTCAGTGCTCAGCACACAGTTACCTTAATGTTAACGCCACAGTACGTGAAGCCTTTCTCCAGCACCAATATCCACATCAGTCTGTCCTGAAAGCGGCACAAGTAATGTGATCCAGGTAGAGAGAGACCTAGACAAGGATCAAAACCCAACAAATGTATTACTTTGGTATTGTAGTGGTGAAAACCTTCTCTACGTGCTAACAAAAGGATTCAACTGCAAATACAAAAAATATTTCTGCATCAACATCACAACCAGTTACAACTGGCTAACTAGGACGTTAGAATCCTAAAGAAACTAGCTGCAAAGCTGGATCTTGGAACTGCAGCGTTCACTTTGAAAAAGCTGGGGAAAACTGGGAAACTCTCACACAACTGCAGGCTACAATATTAATACTGCACTAGGGTTAAGCAACCCCACCCTTAATTCCCTTTGTAGAGATGATTTTCACGATTGAAAATCATCTTTGGCTGCGTTTCCAACCACTCAGTTCCCACTGATGTTCTCCGGAGACCTAAAGTTCTTATGACTGAATGCATTAAAGAATTATGATATAGCACATGAGTACCCTAATGGTCCAATGTGCTGTGGAGTAAGAAGTTTATTTGTTATGGGAGAAATAAAAACACAACTAATCAGGATTTGTTACCTGCAGCACCATTTCCTAAACTGATTGTCTGTATTCCAGCATTATTAGGAAATCACAGAAATGGTTTGGGTTGGAAGGGACCTTAAAGACCATCCACTTCCAACCCCTGCCATGGGCAGGGACACCTTCTATTATCCCAGGTTGCTCCAAGCCCCATCCAACCTGGCCTTGAACACTTCCACGGATGGTGCAGCCACAGCTTCTCTGGGCAACCTGTGCCAGGGCCTCCCCACCCTCACAGGCAAGAATTTCTTCCTAATATCCTAAAGTATCTTCTATATTTCTTCCTAAAATATCTCCTACAATGTGAAATCCAGATGTAAATGAGTGTCAGCTCTCCAGTGACACATCATCACACCCATTTTACCGACACATAAACAGAGGCAGAGCAAAAGCACCTGCTCATCCTTAAATATTTGGGAATCAACATCACACACATTGAGCACGAACAGCAGATACAGAGGAAATCATCTGCAGTCATTCTGAAATACCTTTGTGTGTCTGTGCATAAATAAATCTGATCCCCCTGTATTAAGCACGACATCACCAAAAATAGAGCCACACAGAATAAACTGGAATTTGAAAATAGGGTTCTGAACAACATCAAGGTAGTCAGCACTCAAAAATCCCACTGTAAAAATGACACTTGGGTCCAAAAAAAAGCCACACAAAATGTACCTTTTCTCTTTTCTACCTATTTCAATAAAAAGTGCAAGGCCAAACTTTCTAAGAACTGGTGGTTATACTGTATTTGAATTACAGCCTAATGTCAACTTTCCTAAAACAATGGTTCTATCCTTAAGCATGACTTTGCTGCCAGTTTATGACCTGCTCCTGCTGTCACTCACATACAGTGACCACTCACACAGAGAATTTTAGTTTTAGAACGCTGTAGGATGAAATCAGTGAAACCAGCCATTAAGTTGTAGTTAAAATTTAAGTAACCTTTTCTATCCCACTGAGCTAATGAAGTGCATTTCCTTGCTAACATTTTGCAAAGATTTTAATTCCTTTCTTGCTAGCTGTTAAAGCTACTAAAACTCCTTTACACAGAAAAAAAGTACGGGTTTAAATTAGTGACACACAAAGTGGTACCACTTCATTTTGAACTCATCTGAGAACACCACATTTTTTCTTGCTTGAAGACATTCATTCACAGATCTTCCCATTAAAGCAGGGACTTTTTCTCCCCCCTCAAGACTAGTCTTTTAAATTATTTATTCTGAGGCAGACATGCCATCACAGTCATTATGGCAAAGGGGAAAAAAATCTATAAAAATACATATAGACATAAAACAGAAGAGAGATATAACTGATAAACTATACATATATATTATATAAATTATCTATTGTATATATAAAGCACAGATGGGCTGATGCTGTAGGCAAACTGAACTCTCTCTGAGGAAAAACACTTCCTAGTTTTATTCAATACCTCCCTCTAATCAGTACTAAAAGTGCAGCAAATGTAAAAGTAAAGCACTTGGTTATATTCTTCAAAAAAGCATGATTAAGGCTAACTTCCACTGCCTTCAAATATTAGCCCATTTTGTCTAATCATAAGCCATTTTCTAAGAGGCTTATGTAAATACTTGCCTCTTGCCTAAGGGCAGCAATCTTTTGATTATTTAGGTTACACAAAGGCTGTGTCTCGAGACAACGAGCTTGCAATTTTAACAGTTATCCTGTCTCCAGCTGGGAAAAAGACTGGGCATTTCTTCACCTCTGTTCCTGCAATTCTGTGAAATCCCCCTCACGATGCCTGTCACAGGCTGTAAACCCACAAGTGCTGTTACAATCCTACCCCGACTGCCTGCACAAGATAGGGCATTAAGTCTTACCAAATGGTTCTGTTCTCAGCTGAATGCTGCTGGTTGTGCTGCATCATGTATTTTACAAACATCCAGCCCATATTCGCCATAAACAATGACCACACCCAAATCAGCAAAGTCAGCTTCTGGATCCCGAGCAACGGGATTGATGCAGAGAAAGACACAGCCACAGAGAGCAGTTTGACACACGCCCTTCTCTGTGCTGTCCATCCTTTTGGTTCAGTACAGAAAGATCAGGATTGAGACTGTTTAATCACCGTTTAATGTCTCTTTAAAGGTAACAAACCAGAGTTATTTTTTTACTGGAATGCAGCAGGTAGAGATCATAGAACCGTTAGGCTTGGAAAAGACCTCCAAGATCACCGAGTCCAACCTTTGGCTGACCACCACTATGTCCACTAAAACCAGGGCACATCTACTCGTTCTCTTAACGCCCCCAGGGATGGTGACTCCACCACTTCCCAGGGCAGCCTGTTCCAATGCTTCACAATCCTTACAGTGAAGAAATTTTTCCTAATATCCAACCTAAACCTCGCCTGGTGCAACCTGAAGCCGTTTCCCTTTGCCCTATCACTGGCTGACTGTACAAGTAGGATAAAAGTACCCACTTTTTCCTCAACTGAACCACCTCTGAGCACCAGGTTTAACCCACACCGTGAAACGCGGTTTGAACCACGGTTCTCCCATTCTCCAGCAAATCCACCTTTCCTAAGGTATTCGGCTTCATCAGTGTTGCTGTGCACCTACCCAGGCTCCCAGTGGCCAGTGCAGACTGCAGGGCCACAGCCAGGCTGGGCACCAGCTGCTGGTAGTACACGGTGTCGGGGCACACACAGGCCGTGGCACCCACGGGTCCCGGCCAGCTCCGGACAGGCCTGGGAAACCCGACCAGGAACACGGGCAGCGTGAAAAGCGGCAGCAACGGGGAGGAAAGGAGGGCGGAGATGGCGATGAGGGTCAGCAGGATGGGGAAGAAAACCACGTTGAGGGTGATCAAGGTGGCGGTGGATTTGCGGCGCTGCTTCTTCTCCGTCCACGACGTCAGGAGGATGGCCAAGGCAAACTGCAGCTTGGACACAAACTGGAGCAGCCGATCCCGGAGGAGACCGACCTGTGGGACACAGACAACAAGCATGCCATTTGTAGCCTGTGTCATGTCCAACACTGCCAGAGCTGCCTTGGCTACAATGATTTTATGAAAATTAAGCATGACTATTGATTTGTGTTACTATTTATCTTAGTACACAGTTTTTAGCTTCTGGGCTCTGTAATCCTCTAATAGGAGAGAGCAAGGAAATACAGACTTTAAGAGACAACTACCTGCTTAAATTTACATTATGACAATTACCAGCAAGAGTCTGATTCCTGTATCAAGGCTCCTGTTCCACCAGAGGTCTGGATTAAACACCAACATTTGTGCTATTGACACAATCACAATGTCCAGTAAGGCATTTTCTGTATTCTGCCAGACCTAAAATAGAGAGATGTTAGACATACATTTAAAAAAATTTATCTATTTCTCTCTGCTTTCATGACCTGGAACATTTCTTCCAAGCCACCTTAATACTTAAATCACGCAGAAGAGCATTTCTTAGGCTAACAGATTTAGAATTCAAATTACCATCCTAAATATTCTCGTGAATCCAATGCAAACAGACACAGAATGAAGGTTTTGTAGCGAACGGTCTAGTGACAGGAACGCTATCATAGCAAACGGAGACACTGGAATTGAAATAAAAGAATCATTGATTTCCTTTCAAAAACATAATAAAAGTCTACAGAGGTAAGCAGTCTTATTGCAGAATGGAAATCTTAGTTAAAAAAAAAAACAAACCTCTTCCCCTCATTATCAAATTCCTCTTTGTGTTACACTCCCAGGCTATCAAACAGCACTAATGGCCCAGGACAGCAAACATTTACATCAGGACTCAGCTGTTACTTGCTGTTAGGTTTTTTCTGGCCTTTATTTGTTTCTCCAAGAGAATACAAATACCCAAATAAGTAAAAATAAACACGGAATAGCAGTCATCAATTCACTTTCCCAAACTAATGCTTCTTTATGAAATAATTTAAATCAAATTTTTATTCCCTCAAGGCAGACGCATTTCTCCCTGACCTACCAGAAAGGAGGTTCCCCCTTCCTAGCAAGAACCAAATATTTAGTCAGCTTTGTTTCTTTGTTTCTGAGTACTTTTTAAAAAATCTGCAAGTGTCACTTTTTTCAAAAGTGAGTACTTAAGTTATAACTAAAACCCTTTAAAAGGCTTTGCTTTCTGAGCTGGGCTTTTAAAAAGCTGAACTTTTTAGGTTCACTCCTAAAAAAAAAAAATCACTTTCAAATATTCTGGACCAGTAACTTTGACCTCAATGCACAATTCATCAAGACATCAACAAGTATTTCCAGCTACTTGTTTTTTCTTAGTTCATTCATAGGATCTTGCACATACAGCAGTTCTAGTGTTGTTTCAATCTCCCTACAAGCATCATCTAACAAACAACAGACAGTGTGCATTCCTACCTAGTGTTAGTAAAATCCTCCTGACAACACCAACTTTCATTAGCCTTCTTTGCTTCTCCATGAACACAGTCACAGTCCTGACATCCTTTGGATAAAAGGGGTTTCGGAAGACTCCAAACAAGTACACTCTCTGAATCTCTCTAAGAATCCACATCATTATAAGTAATAGGATCAGAATGTAACTTGCTATGGCCTGAGGACTGGCCTGGGAGAGTGATGAAGAGCCTGCAAATCGGTGCAGCAGACTCGCTTCCGTGAGGGCAAACGTCAACACGGCCAAATAGAAAATAAATTCCCTCCACCCAAATTGCATCCTAAGACCTCTGTGCGTATTTTTAGGTTTGCTGGAGGCTAAATGGCTGATCATGGTGTGTTTGAAGGCAAACCCAATCTCGCTTAGGTTAAGACTCAGTATGAACCCAAATCCAGTCATGAAGAGGATCACACCGAGAGTGCTGGGAATGAAATACGATGCTATTGCTGTTCCAGCAGAAATGAGAAACATTACTAATAACCTGTGAAGGAGAAAATAAAAAAGATTTGCTTGAAAAGAAAAAGGTTATGAACAATACTGATATATTTTACAATCATATAAACATTTACTTTGTGTTACTTGACATAGGTGAACCTCCTAGTCCAAACTCCAACAGTTGTTCCATTCCCCACAGAAAAAGTGCGTCAAGCGGGGGCAGAATTCCCATTGCCCACAAGAATGGCAGGAAAAGAAATAGGATGTGCAAAATCTGGTTTGTCTGTTCTAAAATGGGTGCGTTGGCAGCAAACCTGGATAAAAGAAGAAATGGATTTGACTTCTGTGAAGGAAAGGGTAACTTATGTGTGGGAAGACTTCTCGTTTAAATACTACAGCAAATCTTAAAGTAAAACCATTACATATTCAACCTACAAAACCTCAATTACGATGGTTTAAAAGGAAAAATAAGGACATACATTTATGCTTGGGGCAGCAACACATTAATTAGAACATCAGAACACAGCCTAATTTCCCATTTAAGAGATCTGAAGCCTTTGGATTATGCAGATGAATCCAGCGATGTAATTATCCTAGTTGTTTTGATACTGTTGTGATAATAAGCTGAAGAAATACTTATGCAAAAAGAAAGGTCCACAGGCTCCAAAACCTCACTGGTTTAACAAAAAAAAAAAGCAAAGTATTTTTTCAGAGTCACAAAAGCAAAATTTTATGCCAGTCCAAGACAGAAGAAGTAAGTCTTAGCAGTGGAAGAACTGGCATGTTGCCTGTACACCTAAACTCTCCTTAGGGATATAAAATACTATTTTCTACATAAAAGTGTCAAAATCATCCTGTAAAAATACAAAGATCAGTGTTAGAAATCTGCATAAATTTTAAGTCATAAGTAGTTCACCAGCTAGCTAATTCAGTTAAATGGGGACTGAAAAGATATTTGGTTTCTCTCTACTTTTTCATAAATAAGCAAATGAAGCCTCAAAGGAATTTTATCAGGGATTTAGACAATGTCTGAATTTTCTCCTCAGGAAATTAAAAATCTTAACTGAAGTGGCAACGAGGGTAAATCATTAACAAAGACATCTCCAAATGCAAAACCAGTAAAATCAAACATGCCTGTTTTGTTTTGTTTTTTTTTTTTTTAGTGCATCCGAATTACCCCAACCATAAAATATGTACATGTGACAAAGTGATTTAAATATCAGTTGATGGGGAGAATGAATGCACAGAGTAAATCTAAAAGCATCTTTCTTGCTTTAAGAGATTCTGCAAATACTTGTTAAGAAAAACCCATCTGAAAAACAGAAATATAGAGGTCTCCTATTTGTAGGCTGACATAGCTCTTTTGTATTACAAGAGCATTTAAAAATTGAAGTCCAAAATCCATACAACCAAGATATAGCAATGCTCACATTCGCTTATCCATTCATTAAAACCAGATTCAGAGTACCTTTTTTTTTTTTGCCTGTTGTCTAAAACACTCTACAATCATTTTGCAGAGATTAAATGAGAATATATTCCAGGATGAAATACGGACATAAAATTCCTGAAGTCTGCAGTGTTTAGATCTACAATTCCAGGTGAGGAACACGTGTTTTTAAAAAGGACAGTAATGCAAATGCTCTGGTGCAAAAATATTAAAAATTACATGGTAGAAGTCAATTTTACCTGTGTCATATGTACAAACTGCTTTAACTGTTCTTCCTAATTTACATGGAATGCTATAAAAATGTAGGAATCTTTTATACACAGCACAGAGTCTCAATTTCCTACCATACATATATATATATGGCTTCTTTCTTTGAAGTTTCTACAGTTGATTAAAATCCCCAAAAAAATTTTCCTCAGAAGAATAATTTCATCCTTCTCATCAAAAATACACAGAATAGCCAGTACTTAAATTAGCTAAATGCATTATTAGGTTTACCTGTGTGCAAGATCCACTGCAATAAAGACAAAAATGTAGAAAGGTCTCATCAGAGCAGTGATTTCGTAAGTATCCAGTGCTTGGAAAGTGGCTGTTTCAGTAGCTGTGTTTATGATTAATGAATACTCTCCTATACATATGGTCACCCATCCAAACACAAAGATCACAACAGTTCCTCCAATGTTGTTATATAACAAGGTTATTCTGTTTGGCAGCAAATACCAAGTTCCCAGCCCACACAATACCCCTGCCAGAAGGGAATGGAATACGGTGTTGATTATATACTTCTTGCCAGGAATAATAAATTTTACTGTCTCTGAACCTACACAGCTGGAAAATTCAAACTCATCTTCATCTGTCAGGGCATTCTGAATTTGCATTCTCTCTACTGTCACTGTTTTCTGCTTCGCATACAGATTTGTCATCTGGAGAGCAAGTGCAGTGACAAACATCAGTCCTCCCGACAGTGCTGCAGTGCAATAGTCCTTCGTGACTCCCAGCTGGTACAGGAGTGTTCCTACTCCTCCCCAAACCCATGGTGTCAGAAAGAGAATGATCTGGTTCACATATATGTAGGGAGGGGCACAATAGCCTAATTTAAGCCGGGGACCTCCCAGCACAGTCTGAGGAAAGCGCTTCAAGAAGAACTCCTGTTTGTAATCGTTGAGCAGAGGTACATCTGGCCCCATCCTTGTGACTCAGGAATGCTGGCTGAGTGTCATCTTCCCTGTGAGAGAACAGAAAGGAAAATATGGAAACATCACTGATTCTGCAGCTCAGAACCCAGGGGATTCTTGTGTCTTGTTTTTATTTACTGAGTTACAGTGGAATTCTGACACGTCAGGGTTAGAATCTGCTGGAATATAACTACTAAGCAAACATCTATTTTAAAACGTGAACATATTCTTTAATCTGAAGCTTTAGGCAATGAATAAAACAGGTAACCTGTTCTTGGGAGATGATAAAACCAGCTCATATCCACACCAGAACACCTTCCTAAAACTGACACTTTTCCCCACCCAGACTAATTCCAATCACATCTTGCCACAGACCTCTAATTCCAAATAATCCTGTTAAGGATCTCCTTATACAAACAGGAGAGTCAGGGATTTCAGTGAGTAGCCACATAAGTGCAAGGGTACAGGCACACAGAGGTCCCTGTAAAAATCAAAGCCGTATGTAACAAACTCAGTGTAGGAAAATAGTAGTAGAAACATTAAAAATTACTTTCCGTATCAGCATTGTTACTGTCCTCCCTCCACAGCCCAGCTGCAGAACAGGATCTCGCTGTGCTCAGCACTACAATGAACTAAACAGTTCGCCTTCTGCTTCCTAAAACAAACACATAAAATTAAAAAAATAAATACAACACTTGTGAGTTGTAGCAGAGTCAGCATATATTCTTCCGTCTGTCAGTGGAGAAAGATAAAAGAAAGGAAACAAAAGATAACCTGTAAACACTTACAGTGACCCATCAAACTGAAATCAGGTACAAATACTCACTTGGGGAGGATCAGGCAGTGCAGAAATAATGAATGTAAGATGGTACCTATGATATTAAAATATAATTTTATGCTACTAGTCATGAAAGCAAGAGTCTGTGAATGACAGGGAGAAATATTTAAGCTAAGAAAGGGGGTGAAAAAACCAGCAGAGAAATTCAGTGCCAAAGCACTTCATTAATAGTAATTCTAAAAAAGAGATGTTGGTGAGCATTAGGAGATGTGCAAGTTCTAAAGTTCTGACTTTCTTCCAGTGGACCTGTACAATCTGATGAACACTTACTGCCATCACTGCATTAAAAATTAAACACTCTGCTGTCATGGAGTTCCCAAACTGCTGTGATCCCTTCTTTCTAAAATACCAAATGCTACTGGGCCCTTCTAAGAACAATTTACCCCCTTTTTTTTTTTAAGCAGGTATCAATCACTTGAGTGCAGGCGGATGCTGGTCATCACGGAATGCAGTCAGAAACAGCACAACTGAGAGATTAGAGGTCATCCATGTGCATTATCACGACAGGAAATTTGCATTCAGGGTCCACTAATTCAATACACTCCACTATGAAAGGCAGGACCCCATGGGCTCTGTAACTACTCTCCATGGAGGCTGTGGAATTTTATTTTTTTTTTTTAATATAAAATATTGAAAACGCGGGGATTTTTTTGTCATACTATTTCAAGCCACTGAAAGTTTCTTAAAGTAAGGAGAAGGCAGCAAGTCCTAATGGAAAAGACACATGTTGACAATGGAGAGGGGAATTCATCCCAGTCAGCTCAGGAATTTGAAAATGTAACAGCGACACACCCAACAAAAAACAAATTTTAAATATAACTAAAAAACCCCACAATTCAGCCAATCATCTTCAGAAAAATAAGCATTGTTTAGAGGGTACATGGGCATGAGACTAAGCTGCTGTGAAAGTTACAGGCAGTTGAAGTTTCATAGGCACATAAATGACAGAACCTGAGTTTTAAAAGAAATGTGGAACCAATAGGTGCATAGTTTTCCCTGAAAAACAGTTTTCAGGCAGCTGTGTTTTTCTGTTCCAAGAAGGGCTATTTCTGTTTTGAGTTCTAGTCTGCGCTTGTGTTTGTCAGTTTATATTGCTAACCAAATGTTAACAAAACATTCCTCTTACAGTTTCTGGGTAAACAATAGGCATCTTTGTGTGAGATACAAAAATGTACGCACATAAACAATATAGTTCTGCTTGGCTCCACTCCAAAACGAGCCATGGAAAGACGTGAATTTATTTATAAATGAAAATCCTGAGAGTGAAGCTCACAAACTATGGAAACTCTCTCCTCAGCCATCCTCCTGGCTTCCAAATAGTCAAGTAGCACACGAGGACTTCAAAGAGGGACTCATATGTGACTCTTTATTCCTGTGCAAAGCCCTAGCAACAAGACTCTACAGATCAGTGAGTGTTTACAGGACCTGGCTTCAATATACATTCCTGACATACAGGCCTGGTCCCACTTTGACAACTTGCTTGGTTACCCAAACAATCCACACAACAGTCTGTCATCACCAGCGGAGATCCACGCGACTTGGATACTGCCACAACAGGGATGGCAAAAGGGCTTTAACACCGTAAAGTCACTTAACCAGTTCTCCCCTGCGATATCCTCTCTATGTCCCTCTTACAGAAGGAAACAAATCTTGCCTGAAATTTAGACAGAAATTCACAGGAGGGCATGAATTTTGGTCTAAACGAACATCATCCTTCATGGTGGTGGGTCAGTTCAGTTTGGTTTGGGTTTATTTCCAGCAGATTATAGAATAGGTGTACAGCTGTCTGCCACCTCAGCAGCTGAAACACATAAGGCTTAACAATACTTACCTCGGTGGTCTTCCAGGTGTTTTCACGTGAGGGTTACAATCCCCCTGCTAGCACAGGAGGGAGGATCAGCTGGGAGGCGAAGGGAAGGTTGTGGCATCCCCCGTCCAGGCAAACCCAGACACACATTGTGCTCACCTGTGTGCCCGGACACCTGCACCCCCCGTTAGAAATTCCACTGGTTGGACATGCCTGGTTAACGATTCCACAGGCCGGCTTCCAGCCAGGGGCCAGCCAGAGCAGGCTGGGGCCCTCTGCTCAGCTGCGTTGATGCCACCCTCCCAGCGAGGCTAGGGACGCAGCATTTTGGGACAACACTCCCCATCCAGTTTTGGGATGAGCATCCCAGGACCACCTTTGGGAAAGGTCACGGGGCCACCTCCTCCCGAAGCACCTCTGCCCCTGGCCAGGCGGGCTCCCATCTGAGCCGCCACTCTTCCCACACACCCACCTCGCTCTCACCTCATCTGCAGATGGCACATAAATTAAAACACCCAACCAAGAGCAAGAGACCAAAAAAAAAAAAAAAAAAACAACCAACAAAACACCTCTGCGATCTCAGTTCCGGAGAGGATGGGCCGCCGAGCAGCACGGCCGGGAGGGCAAACCCGCGGCAAGGAGCCTCAGCGAGGCGGGCACCTACCTGTGGCCGGGGCTCGGAGCGGGGCACGGGGAGCAGGGACTGGGCCGAGCCGGCGGCCGGAGGAGGAGGACGAGGAGGAGGAGGATGGCGGAGCTCCACCGCGCTCTGCCCGCCCCTTCTCCCTCCCCTCAGCAGCCGCCGCCATTTTGCCCGCCTGAGGCACCCGGCGCGGCCGCGCTGCCTGCGGGAAATGGCTCCGGTTCGCGGGGCCATCGGGGCTCGGCTCCTCGGCCGCGTCGGCAGCGGGGCGGTGAGGGGCGATCGCCTCCCCCCCGCCTCTTGGCGGACTGTGCCCGAGCGGCGGCGTCACGGAATTAATTAGGTTGGAAAAGACCTCCGAGATCACCCAGTCCAACCTGTGACCCAACACCACCGTGCCAGCCAGACCATGGCACTGAGTGCCGCGTCCAGCTTTTCCTTAAACACCTCCAGGGACTGTGGCTCCGCCACCTCTCTGGGCAGCCCGTTTCAGCGTCTGCTCGCCCTTTTTGCGAAGAAATTCCTCCTAATGTCCAACCTAAACCTCCCCTGGCTCAGCTTAACACTACATCCTCTGGTCCCGTCACTGTTCCCTGGGAGCAGAGCCCGACTCCCACCCAGCCACAACCTCTTGAGAGGGAGTTGTAGAGAGAGCGACGAGGAGCGCCCCCCGAGCCGCCTTTTCTCCAGGCTGAGCCGCCCCAGCTCCCTCAGCCGCTCCCCATGGAGCTTGTGCTCCAGCCCCGTCCAGGTGGGGCGTTCACAGCTCGGCTTCCACACACAACCATCGTCCTCCTGCTCTGAAATGCGCTGAGAGGCTTCTCGGTAGCTGTGCCGGAGCAGCCGCTCCCGGAGTGGAGAGAAGGGCAAAGGAACCCCCTCAGTCCGTGTAAGGGCTGTGGAGGGGCTCCTGTGGCTCCCATTCCCACTGCGAGCCGGGATTCCGCCTCCTGCGGTTCCTCTTCCCACATCAGCCCGTGTCACCCCTTCCTGCGGTGTTGTTTTTCGATGCTGGTCCCTCTCCAGAAGAGTAATTTGTCACCCAGGCAGCTTTGGTTTCCTCAAGTGCCCTTCCGACCCGCTGAAAGTTGGTGTGGAAGTGTTAGAGCCTTTATTTTTCATCACCTTTTTGATCCTACTCATAATCTTCCCACATTAACAAAAGTGCAAACCCAACCATATTAGTTTTTTTCTTTAATTACTGCAACATTTAACATTAACATCCAATACACAACATTCTAATATGATACTAAAACATTCATCACAAATACTCAATCCTCAACATTCTAACATAATACCAAAATACTTAACAGTTCCCTTAATCTTGGCTATAATGACCTTCCTTTATGTCTAACTAATTCAAGATAAGAACACTGGTTTTAGCCTCAGGTAGAACAAAATGCATCCTCAGTTTTCTTCCAGGTTAAATAAACGTAAGCAGTCACTGGGAAATTGAAATATAAATCCCAATACTGCAATGCTACTTACTACTTCAAATTATACCTATTAAACATTGAGAATATTTAATAGAGTCATCATGCTTGATATAATTTACATCCAATAACGCTAAAATGTGTAACTTGCTGTATTCATTAGAACACCAGGGTATGCATATCTACCTTAATACCTGTTAAAAATCATTATAAATAGTTATGAAAGTTATATCCATTTTAATGTGAATCCCTAATTTAACACACAGGCAAGTGCTTGGAATTTTAGATAGGTGAAAGGATTCACTCTAATCAGTTCTTATCAAAAACATTTTTTTAGGTCTGTTAATCTTTATTCTTCCGAGATAATAAAAAGGCAGTTAGATTGGGGTATTCAGTGTAAGACCTTGGAAACAACACAAAAGGAAAATGCTCATTTATCTCTACTGAATTTCTTCTAAGTGAAGTTCAGTAGTACAAATGATTCATTTTGGAAGACAAATAAAGGTATCTAAAAAAAAGAAGCATGCTTTTTTCGGTATCTTTGGTCTAATATTTATTCACCCTGTCTTTCAAATGTATCTGTTGCTATCCTATTAAAATTATTTGTACATCTCACAGGTATTCCAAGCATTAAATAGCATCTCTGTGCGATTCCCTAAAGGCTGGTGGCAGGTATTTCCTTTTTGGTTGGCAAGTTTTCATCCTGTCCCAGTTTCCCAATTCAATTACAGTTTTGTAAAGATGATGATTCCTTTCTGGAGTATGTAAAGCCTAAATAACAGTTGCAGCAGGGGGAGGCAGACATCCTATTTGTTTCTTTGCCAGTTCTGTCAGTTGTGTTTCAAAACACAGAGAAAGCTTCTTCAAAACTCTGAGAAATCATTTTCCGTGATTTCGCTCTTGATAAAAAGAATAAATCAGAATTTCAGTCAGTGCAAACTCCAAGATACATACTGGAGAATGGAGCATAGTAATTTATTTCTCTTAAGACTTCTAAGAATTTTCTTGGTCATATAAAATAAGATAAAACCTTCTAAAACAGAGTAAACTGGTTTAGGTAAATTTTGCCAACCTCCAGCTGTCCTTTGCTGGTTATCACAAAATTATTTCCAGATTTGGGACTTTGTTTTGTGAAAAAGCTATTAGTCCTGACTCCCCAAATGATAATACGCCCATTTCCGTATTTTTAATGTTTACTTTTTTTAGAGTGATGAGTGCAGATGTAAATATTTTTCTTGCTGATCTTTCTCCTCTTTAAAGGTAAACAGAAAAAGCGATTTCTGTTTGGGAATGCATCTTTGTGTGCAGTTATAGGAGTAAGAGAAACAGATGCTTTCCTGCTTTTATTGATTATTAAAGAAGAGGGAGCTGGTAGGAATTTATTTTTTAAAGAGAATTAGTACTAGGTAAAAAAAAAAAGTTCAGTTTCAAATTAGATAATGGAATAGTATGCTCCCTTTTTCCTGATGCCCAAAGTTAATTATTGTTATATTGCAATCCGTAGGCTGGCATTCCCAAACAGAAGATGTCAGAGTGAAATCTGACTCCGTGTTTTACTCAGTCTATTTGTCCTGCATCCTACAGGGATGTATCCGTCTGTGTAGCTGTGGAAAGCAGCGTGTGCTGGATGTATGTTATCCACGACTACTTTCCTGTGGCTCCCTTGGAAGTAATGCCTTTTGACACATGGCCTTAGGCTGGCAGAAAAACATGCAAAGGAGCTCGCTGCTTTCTGGATGACTTTATCCCTTTAAAATAAACTTTGTGGAAAGGTACTCTTTTCCTATGTGGAAGATACCTATGTTTTCCCAAAGGCAAAGACTTTTGATGGCATTCAAGAGTGACCATTAAGAATTCAAGGGGAACATCCGTGTGATGAGCTTCATCAACTGAAGTGTCAGCTCCCATTCAACTGCCCTTCCTGTTTGGCAGCTGAGCATATGCTTCAAGTCACTTCAGAATTGCTATCTAGCTATTTTTTTAGAATATTAAAATATTAATATCTTTCTTATCAATTTAGTTTTGTGTATAATGTGGTTTGGATTTTATGAGAACTGTATTTTTCCTGGTGAAGGATGAAGCAGTCTGAGTTTGCAGATTTCCTTTCAGTTTGTGTAGGATATTCTTAAAATCAGGATCTGGGACCAGAATTCTTTTTGTTGTTTAACACAGCATGGTTTTCCTTTTTTTCCCCTCTTTGCATCTAGTGCTGAAAACATCTCGATTCTGGAAGCAATCTAGTTAAATATTTTATGTTTTGGGAAGGACTCACTTCCCTTGGAAGTCTCTTTCAATTGCTGTGTTTTGAGAATCTGTCACTGATCTGAGGAGAAAGGGACAGAGAGAGAATTACAAATTGCAAATTTGTAGACTACTAGAATCGTAAGTGACAGGCCAGGATTGACTATGGGATATTCTGCATCTTTAGTTTGACAGGGTGCAACAGTCCTGTGGCCATGCAGCCTTCACAGTTGTCATTTACACCACAGTCCGTGGCCACTTGGATGTTGTGGTTATGAACGGAGACAGATTGTGTGTGAGACGCTCCACTCCAGCGACACACAATCCTTTCCTGCTGGAGCTCCAGGACAGTTCGTAGCTTCCATTGCAGTAGGATTGTTTGTATCACCTACGAGGCAGCGTGTCCTGTGTCCTTGAGCATTTCACCCGACTAAAAATGGTCATACACGCACGTGCTACTTGTTAAAGATTAGGTTGGGGTCACCACCGTGAAGCATCCAACTTGGCAACAACTTAAAAATATTCTTGACCAAGAAATTTCGGAGATCTCAGTGAGACATCTGGGCTTTGTGCAGTGTTGGGAATGGAGTGAAGGAGGTGTCTCTGGAGGGAGCTGGGTGCTCTCTGAGTGGAGAGCTGCCATGTGGTCACTGGGGAGCATCTCTGCAGGAGCAGGTCTGAGCTGCTGTCTTAGTGCAGCTGTTTTGTGGTGGTGCATGAAGTGCCTCGATCCACTCAGAGCAGGGATGCCCCTGGTAGGGCTGGTACCTGCTTAACAAATAATAAAAAGCAGTGGTGTGGTGACAGGAACTGCCTTGTGTGAGGGGGGCTGCTGGCTGCCCACCCCAAAAGGAAGGAAGCCAAGGACCTTCTTGGCTCACTGTGCTGTTCCTAAAAGATGTCCTAACCATGAAGCTACAGACAAGACTATGGAAGAGCCATTATCTGCTAGTCTAGTCAAATCAGCCTAGAGAAGGTGTTTGATCCCATCAACCAAGGACAAGAATTTCCTTTGTGTGCCTGACTTAAAGTATTAATTAGTCCTTACCTATTGCTTCTAATTATGTCTTCAAAAAAGCAGGGCAACATGGGAAGATTTCAGTGTGAGGATTCTCACATGAAATTCCCACAATATCGAGGAGTTTAGACCGGATTCCTTGGTATACACCAAGATCACCTCTTGTCCCTTCAGCATTACAGACTCTTAGGATCCACAGAGAAAGGATTCACTGCCAACCATCCCAATACTTCCCAGGAGCAGAACTGGCCCTTCACAGTTCTCTTGGGTGGTGGTATTGCACAGTATGCTTAGACAGGAGAGCAACATTGTGGGTGAACTGGTTGCTCTTGAGAAGAGCTCAGCCTCTGATTAAGCCTTTGCAGGTCTGTCCTAAGCAGTAAAACAATAGAGAGAGAGAAGTGGTAAAGTCCTGTGCTGTGCTGGTGCTTAGCACGCTGCAATACTGTTAATTAAGCTTCGTTAGTTTGATGTCCAGGTTTTCTGACGTGAGGTTTTGATCTAATCTTGCAGAATTCTAAAACTCTCGCCTTTCTTCTTTTTTATGTGCAAGTACATCTAGAAAAGATTTTCATAATTTCTTTGTGTCCAGTTTCTCTAATAAGGTTGGACAGATTCTCACAGTTTCTGTTGCTAATATGATTCCTGGCAAATAGAGCAGAAGGTTCAGGAGAACAAAAGAAGTGATCTAATTTTAGTAATGGTGCAGACTGAGTCTGTCATTTTTTTCTCTCTTTTATCCTCCTACCCTTTCTGAATGTCAGAACCTCTCCCAGCACTGCCTCTTTTCAGTTTGAATTGAATTCTTGTTCCTCGTCAAGGACTGGACATGATGAGTTTTAAGATACTGCTCTGAACAAACACTGAATATTTGAGAGGTTGATCAGTGAAATCCTGACTTGTCACAGGTAATTTGCTAAGAACGAACTACTTCCAGTGAAGCTTTTTGCAGATTAGAAACCCTTATATCTGAAATTTCACTTAACATGTATGTCATATTTCTATTCTCCACTTTAAAACTTGAATTGTAGTTTGAGTCTATTACAACGTAAAGGCAATAAAGGAAGTTAGTTTCTGTGCAAGTAGGTCTGTTCAGTTTGTGAGATGCTCAGACCTTGATCCAGCAAAGGTCTTTAAGCCTGTGCATAATTCAAGTGTGAGAATTTCTATAGAGAAGCCTTAACAAAAAACATATTCTTTTGAAGGCGATGGAAATACTAACATGTTTTAAATTAAACATACGCTTACAAACTTTGCTAGGTTTGCATCTCGGTGGATTGTTCTAGTGAACAGCAATTACGCTTGTGTTAGTCAACCTTTATTCTTGTGCTTCTCTTTTGGATGTGAGAAATAAACAGGCTGTGCTTGCAGTTTGGAGGATGGCAATTATACACATCTGATGTGCAGAACTGGACAAGAAAGCAAAGAGTAAAGAATAACATGGTTTGAAGTGAAAATTGCTTGAGCAGTAACAAAATGCAGAGGATGTCCTTTGCTGGATGTTTTATCGTGTGCACTACACAAACACCACTGTGGTTAGAAATAAATTATAGTTCAACATTTAGAGATATTACAAAATGAAAAATAAAGCCAGCCTTAAGATTAATTTTGTTCCTGAACAAGTCCACTTAATCAACCATGGCAAACCATGATTAAAAATGTGCAACTGTTTTTCAAAACAAGTAATTTCTCAGTATCTCTCTCCAGTTTGTTTCATTTCATGTCATCATTATAGAAGGGGGCAGACAAGCATTGCAATTGAATCTATGGAACCTACAGCCATATGATGATTGATGTAACAGACCACACTATTAGACCTAAAATTAGACGTAAAGTACACTGCATGTACTTTAGAATAGTATTTTCATCTGTCTTTGCAGATGAAATAATTAGGTAGACCTCCTCCCCTAACTTACATGATGGATTTAAAAACTAGGCTGAACGATTTTGAGATGTGAAGAGTTTTGCTTCTCAGCTCTGTGTCTTCAGGAATTATATTTAGGTTGCTTTTTCTGAAATCATTAGGCCTGAAAAAAATAAAACCTTAAATGTATTCCAGGAACTGCAGCTTTAAAAAGCCCTCTGCCAAACAGGCAAATTGGCAACGAAATCTCCCTTATTGTGACCAAACAGCTCATCATTTAACCAGGAAATGGAAGGGAGGGACCGTTCTTTCTCCGTTCCTGTTTTCCGTCTGTGAAGAGGCTTGGATGGTTCCACCCTGAGAGTGGTGGGAATGGCTGCACCACAATGTGGGTGTCCCCAGGGACACTGTCCCCCATGCCCAAGACACCACGTGGTGCTAACAAGGGCCAACTCTTTGTCCTCTCCCTCTCTTTCCACAGCAAATACACACGTGACCGCCAGCCCACGCCTTCTAGAACTGTTCAGTCTTGTTTATCCCTTACCTCTTCCTGCTCTGGTGCTTGGCCATTGCTCCCACTCCACCTACAGTCATGGAATAGCACAATATTTCTGCTGAAATGAATGGTCATGAAATGCTTCACATCCAGGGGCTGGGTGGAAGACTAGAAATGAGCAGGAGGGTCTGGGGGCTGCTGGCAGTTCCCCAGAGTACAAGAAGGTCAGCCCTGCCAGGTGTCTCTGTTGGGTGCTCTGGAACCATCTCCATAGTTCTTTCCTATATATGCCATTTGTTTGTCATGGGAAGATTTTCTGGCTGGGCTGGGACATCTGTGCCCCTTTTGGTGCAGAAGAACTGGTGGCACAGGCTCAATCCCCATTTCAGCCTCTCCCATTGCTGCCCCACGCAGCTCTTATCAGGGAGCTGATACTGGTGCTCACAATGTCGATGTTCAGGAGACACATCAAGAAATCTGGCGTACAGCCCACGGCTACAGCTCAGATTCTGCAACAATAATGTTTATGTTGGCAGGCCATGGAACAGAAACTCGCCTTCTCTCCAGCTGACTGGTGTGATTCTAGCAATTAATTCAGCTTTTCCAGGCGCAAAAGTTTGTTGATACAGCTTGTGGCTCTTCCTGTTTCAAAACACATCAATAACTTGGAAAAAAAACCCCAACTAGCTAGGCAGTCACGGAATCACAGAAGTGTTGAGGTTGGAAGGGACCTCTGAAGGTTGTCTAGTCCAGGCACTGCTCAGAGCAGAGTCAAGTACAGCAGGTTTCTCAGGGCTGTGTCCAGTCAGACTTTGAGTATCATCAAGGAGGGAGACTCCACAACCTCTCTGGGCAACCCTTTCCAGTGTTGACTTCCCTCTCAGGATAAACTTCTCATATTTAAATGGAGTTTCCTCTATTGTAGTGCATGTCCATTGCATTTCCGTTGTCCTCTCACTGGGCACCACAGAGGAGAGTTTGTCCCTTCTTACTCCTTTACATCATATATTTATATACATTGATATGATTCTCTTGTCCTTCTCCAGACCAAGCAGTCCCAGCTCCTTCAGCCTCTCCTTGTGTAACATATTCTCCAGTCCCTTAACCATCATCGTGGCCCTTTGCTGGACTCATTCCAGTATGTCTGTGTATCTTTTGTACTGGGAAGCTCAGGACTGGACACAGCTCTGGAGATGTGACCCCCACTAGTGTTGGGGAGAGGAGAAGGATCACTTCCCTTGACCTGCTGAAGGTTCCTAATGCAGCCCTGGGGGCTCTTGATCCTCTTTGCTGCAAGGTCACAGTTCTGGCTCATGGGCAGCTTGTTGAACACCAGAGCCTTCCTTGCCAAGCTCCTTTTCAACTAGTTGGCCTCATCCTGTACTGGTACTTGGGGTTTTTAATCTCTGTGTGCAGGACTTTGCAATTCTCTGAGTTTGATGAGATTGCTGTTTGCCATTTGGAAATCTTTGTAAAGAACTGCTAGGGAGAGAGCTGGAGGGATGGAGACTGAAGTATCTGAGATCCCCACAAAATCCATACATCATTAGTTGTCTAGTTTTTTAACTCATGACCCTCACATTTGTAAGACCATATCATCATCTAGAGCTGTGGAACCTTTCAGAAATCTGAAATGAGGACAAAAGCAATCCATACAAGTATTACCTGTGTAAATCTATACAGAAAAGAGCAGCTGCAGTTATTTAATTCTCTGTGTTGTAATTTGAGTCTTAAAATGTTTTATTTGCAGCACTTCTGTTTCAATCACAGTAATTCTGCCCCAAAATAAGCATGTGTAAATGGGATTCTCGGGGTTATGAATGAACCACTTATTTTCTGTATATTTATATGACTGAAATTCATAGTTTCCTCTGTATACTAGTCTATATTGGATGTCTCAGACAATGCACTAAGGACATTAAGAGCACAATCCTGGTTTCTTGGAAGTCAGTAAGGAAAATGCCTTTGTGTTGGAGGCAGCCTTTATTTTCAAATATTTGGAGATAGGAGAATCCAGGCTTGTTCTTTCATCCGCACGGGGAAATTTAAGCACATGCGAAACCTTCTAGCTACCTTTCTTTACCCAAACTCACAGAGTAATTAACATAGTTTACTTACTTTGTTTAATTTCTTTCTTTTGGCTTGAAATGTCTTTCATTTTCTTTCAGGTTTTATGCTGCAAATTTATCAATAATTTTGCACCAAAAATTAGATTTGTCAAGAGAGTAAGCAACTAGAATAACTTTATAAAGGGATGCAGCAAAGAAAAAGTAGAAATGTTGCTGAAATTCATTTAGGGTATTTACAATGTGCTCACTCCTAACTTCACTATTGGAGCAAATCAGGGCAGAAAGTCTCTGTGACATGGTAGTGTGAGTTACTTTGGGTTCATGGAGATCTGGGCTGCAGATTTGAACCCCTCAGCTCCATTCCTTGAGTGCCTGGACACAGCCCAGCCTTGCCTGGGGCTGCCTTTCTGTCTTTATTCCCTATAAATTCCTGCACCTTCCCATCAGGACACTTTGATTTGGAGGGTGGAAGAATGAATGGCCTTGAGTTTAAGGTTCTGGACTGAGATGCACTCAGGCTAAAAAAGTCAAAAATTCCTTTCTTTAAACATCTGTGGTTTCATGTGACCTTCAGTGAATCTGCTAAAACTTCAGTTTTCCCCCTGCAAATTCGGTACTGTCCAGCTAAGTTGGTTGGATAACAGGTGGTAGGAGGGAAAACACAATTATTTATAAAAAGCCCCAAATCCTGCTTCATAGACAGATCTCATCTCTTGTAAATGGGTTACAGAAAGCATAGCCACAGTCACACGGTGTGTTTAATAGGTCCTGTTAATGTTTAACACTTTTTCCCCCTCTGAAAGTTTCCATTTTGAAGTCAGATGACTCTTAATATGTTTGTGGGTTGTTTTTTTTTTTTTTTTTTTCATTTGCAGTTAACACATTGACCTGGCGTCTTGGCAGCAGCACCGGGAAGCTGCCTTGGTGAATCCTGGTCCTCCGGTTTTCCTTCCTTTTGAAGGAAGCCCCCATGAACGGGTCCCTGGGATTAAGGAGGAAGCGGAGGTTTTAATGAAGCAGACTCCATTCTTCTGAGGGGTGAAGGGAGGTAAGGGGAAGATCCTGTTGCTTATGTGATTATTGCTAATTACTGTAATTGAACATCCTCATGACAGGAATATTTGGTGCCTGAGGTAAAGCTTGTTTGCTCACATTCCTTTTTTTTCAGCTGTCTCGTGGTGCCCTCTCGAGGTGGGAGAGCAGCCCGTTTTATTCCCTGTTTTACAGCAGCTGGAACACGAGCTGGAAGCACAGACCTCGGTGAAAAAGCTGAGAAATTGCTATTGCTTTGAAAAAAAATTTGAATTTACTATAAATCCGTGTAAAATAAGTGGGATCTTTTTTAGTCCCATTAAAAAAACCACGCCAATCCCTTTGCTTCCATCTTTTCAGTGAGATCAAGCACTCAAAAGGACCCAAAAAGCACAGGGGATGCTTCTTCATGGTGCCCTGAGGCCACAAAGGTGCATTTCCTTGGAGCACGAACAAGGTTAAAGGCTGTTTCCATGAAGGAAGGGAACACATTTCCCACAACACGCTTTTGTGCCCTTGAAGCAAAGCACAAAATGCATCAGGAAATGCTGACGTGTTTGGATATTAAAGTGGATTAGGAAACCTTGACACATGAGAAGGGCTGACCTTAGGGCTCGAGTCAAACAGAGGGTATTGTGCTTGTGAGGGAGGTCTGAATGCCTTGGATGCCGTCACCACCTCGCTGTGAAGGACTGCAAACTGCAGGCTTCTCTGTAAAAGTGACTATTAGATGCTCAGTCTTGAAATACCTCTTGCCAGGTGACAGCAGATCGTCCTTCAGAAAATGCCTCATCTTAAATCCAGCGAGGAGCAAGGACTGGCAGTATGGTGAGTCCTCAAGAGGCAGTGAATTAATCACTTTGGGTTTGGACTGGGATAGGGTTGATGCTCAGAGTTTGAGGCAAGCACATCCAGCTTTTTTTTTACACTATGGGTACATGGTGATTTATTTAAAAATACGTATTTTAGAAAAATCTCTGCTTCTCATAGATAACTTTTGAAGGGGATAAATGTAAGCAAATGCTGAGCAACATGCCGAATCTGAAGGCACAGTTCTCCTCCACAGAACTGCAAACTGAAGACTCAAGGCTCCTGTTGTGTTGAAAAGGGACTTTTGAGCCCAACGAGGGGTAAGATATTAATAAAACCTTTGTTCACTGTTACAGTAGGGAACAGCTAAGTGTGGGTTGGGGTTTCCACCAAGTTAACCCTGACTTCTTCCCATTGCCACCAATACTGCTAAGAAACCCCTTTAAGATAGCAAACAAAAACCAGTTAATACTATTTATTTTGAATGCTGTATTTAAGCAAAACTTTCCTTCTGAAACACATCTTTATTCTCTTTCCTTGTTGCTAGACTAGGGGCTTTAAGGAAAATTCACATTTTATGTGGCATTAACTTTCTTTTTGTGGGGAAAAAACAAAGTTAGCTTGAGTGATCTGAAGCTGTCTTTAATATTAATGGAGTTTTATTTTCTTTGAGGTGAAAGTGCAAGTGTCCTGAGTCTCCCCAAACACACGCTAACTGGACTTATTTTATTATTTCCTTCCCTGTGGCCTGCTGGGTTTTGCCCATCCGTAGTTTCTCCCTGTTGTTGTCAGCTCCTTCAGATCCACGACCGGACAGAATTGCTGTGGTAATTGGAATAATAACAACACAAAGATACGGAAAAATAAGGCAACATTAAATCACCATTTCCACTTTCTATTTCTCCAGCAACGAGGGGCAAAAGGGAGATGGCTTCTGTCTGCAGAGTTGCCTTTCATTTACAACTGTGCTGTTATGGAACCAAAGGCTACTCAGTGCATGGTTTTGGAAACCCTTTGGATAATTATGGGGTAGTGGGAGATGTTGGTTTAGGTGCATCTTCACAAGAAGCTGCCAGTGGTGTGATGACATTGTAGTATTACCTTGACAGCGAGGGAGGAAGTGAAGGAGGGAGGTGGCAGGTGTACCTGGGTACTCTCTGGTCAGGTCAGGAGGTCTTGAGCATCAGAGGTCCCATGGTGTCATGTTTAAAAGCAGGCTGGCAGAATATGTTGGGGTGACAGCCACGTTTCCTCCTGCCCTTATACCCTCCTCTGCTCTCCTTTGTGCCCACCCTTCCTCATCTAAGGGATGGTGGCATCTTTATTCTGGTAGAATTAACTAATCAAAGTACGCTGTTGGTGATTTCAATTATAAATGTTTCCTCCCATTCTTAAAATGTTTTCGCTTGTTTTCTTGGCAGGACCTTGAGGAGCTCTCCTGAGAGTCCCTTTCACATAGATATGCACAGAATGAATAGTTTATCTCCAGCTCCTGCTGACTTTCATGAATAATTTGATGTAAAAAGCTAAGTTGGATTTCTGCTGTGTCGGTTAAATTGGAACTACCAGCTTCTAATATTCCAGCCACAGACTGAAACAGACTTTCTGGTTTTAGAGGCCAAAGTGGCCCCTCTGGCTTCCACTCATTGTGAATACCTTACCTTTTTTTCCTCCTTTAACTACCTGTCTGCTTCAGGCTCCCCCAAAACATGAAAGAGGCTCTAGGGCTTCCAGCTGACAGAACATCTCTTGTGAATGAAAGCTCTTTGCTTAAACACAGAAGATTTGGTGGGACGTACAGCTGTGATTTTTACTGTTTCTTGTTTTTATTCTCAGGAGTATGCCAGAAAATCCAGTGGTCAGCCCTGAAGGTAAGCAGCTCATTTTACAGAGTGTATTCATCTGCCCACTCTCATTGAAGGCAAACAGAATTGCTTATCTGAGTAATGTCACACGTGTGCCTAAATGATTGCAAGAGACTGAAAGGAGCTGGGAGTAGAAATAATAGCACTACTTCATCTCTCACAGAGCAGAGCCAACAAAATAATGAAGCCATGTGAATAAAGAACCAACATAATAATCAAGCTCTAACCATTTTTGGGAAAATTAGCACATCTTCCATAACAGTAACAGGCTGCCGGGAAAATGGTGCAAAATATTAACTGTCAGGTTAAGCACACCTTAATCAACATGTGCCGAGTCCCACTGATGTGTCCTCAAACCTGTTACTTAAGTACTTGTTAAGGCCAATTAAATAAACAAAATTTTAAAGCCTAATAGCATAAACCGCATAAATAACATAAAAGAGCCATAATGGTTGAATGGGTGGGCGTTTAGCCCTTCTTGATTTAAAACAGTGAAGTGAAAAGTGTTGGAGCCCTTGAAGGTGATTTTGAAGACGAGGAAGTGACTGTGCTACACAAACAGCAATCAGAGACAATTAAGAGAACTGGGACAAGTGCCTCATTCTCCCAGCAGACTGCATGGGAAATTGCACTTTACATTTCAGTCTCGTTGCATTTTCAAATAAGGCCCCCAGCTATGTCATTTTTTCAAGTCCAACTCAAATCAAAAGATATTGCTTAAAATCTTCCTATTACTCCAGAAGTGAAAGGAATGATTGTCTATGGTGATGAGCCTGGAAGATTGTCTTGGAAAGAATTTGACAGTTTTGTCTTTCTGGTCCCATTATAAGGTTATTACTGCCCCTGAAGGAGACTGACAGAGCCTGAATGCTGGCGTGAGGACGAGGGTGGTTGAGGATGGCTCTGTGCTGCTGCAGATTTTGTGTTGTTTCTCTACAGAAACAGCAGAGAAACTGTGAGCTGCGATGTGCATGTGTTTTCTCTTAAAGCTTAATCTGATGAAGAATCTCAGCGAGACCCTGTGCTAACAAAAGAAACAGAGCATACAAGCAAGCTAATAATAAAAAAAAAGAAAAAAACAAACCATAAAAATGAAAAGAATGAAAATAGGGAAATTTGGAAATAGTTATTCAGGGCTAATTATAACCTTGTCCCTATGCAGAAAGCACAGCCTACCAGTGATACTTTTTTAAGAACTTTCTGTTAAGCTCGGGAAGGTTTTGGTATGTGACTCAGAAATTTCCTGAAGTGCTGAAGTGGTCTCACTTTTGTAGCCTTCCTCCCACAGACAGGAGTACAATGAGCTTGCAGAGCTCTTGTAGCTGGTTTGGTTTGCCAAGAATAAGTGTGGGTGGCTGGGAATGAGCCCTGCCCTCATCTCTGGCTCCTGCCAGGGTAGAAAACACTGGCCCAGCCGATGCTGTTCCCCAGTGCAGCCTGGAGTGCAGAAGGACACAGGGACACCCTGCACTCCATCTGACTGCCCGTGTGGTGCCCAACAAACCTTCCCTGAACCAGCCCTGACTCCTCTGCTCAGTGTCATGAAAGCTGTTAAATGGAGGAGGCTGTGGTGCATCCATAGAAGTGATGCAAGCTTTGCCTTACAGCAGTTTTCCCATGGAAGTATCTTATCTTACTGTTTTCTTTCCATAGGGCACTTTTTCCTTTTAAAGGTTTTTATTTTAATGGAAAAGGCTCTAAATGCAAATGTTCAATGACAATGCTAACTGATAGAAAGTTAGTGTAAGATCTCTCTTGATACAATCAACTCTGCATAAACCAGGTCGTCATAGAAAACAAGGACCTAAATCAATTATTTCCAGAATAAAGATTTAAACTTTTGTGTTTCACTGTATAACAATTGTCTGAGAGATAACAATCTGGTACTTACTCTTCTTAACCTAAGACATAAACTACTCAGATGTCAGACAAAAAAAGCAGTGCCTTGTTGCTTTGAGAGGGTTGCAGAGCAAATATGCCCACTGAAATTAAGAGGAATTTGTGAAGAGAACAAGCTCCTTCTGAGCCAGGGATTTTGGAAGTAATTTATAAATTGTGATGGCCCCAACAAGAAGCCTTCTGCAACTCCAACAGGATCATTCATATATTGAACTACACAGAAGAAAGCAAAATAGTAAAAAATCACACTCACTGCCCTTAGAACCTTAACCCGGTTCCCAGAACCACAATGGATAATGCCTCTATGAAAAATTCATATATTTTGGTGGGACTTCCTTGGAGCATGGTACTACTCAACTAATGACTGCAATTTTGGGTCCTAACCTGCTTCATTTAAAACAGCTTTAGCAAAATTACCTTTAGGGGCAAAATCTTGTTACAATAAGTCCCATGGGAGTTTTGTGACTGAGTTTTCTTATTGTACAACGATTAAATTTTCCTACTTGTCCGTGTACCTGAAATATGGGACTCCTAAGTGGAAGAAGCACATTTATGTACACAAAAATGATGTATCTAAAAATGCAGGGTCTGTTATTTTATGTTCAGTAGTAGCTCTGTGGCTCTGCATCCATAACACTCTGTTGTTCTCTGAAACGGAGCCGAAAGGCCGACGGGAGCGAAATACCAACCTGAGATGGCAGTCTAGCAAGGAAGGCAGTGCTGTCACTGCAGAGGGACTTCGAGCACAAGGAGTGACACTTGCAGTTACTGAGGCTGTCAGTCCAGATCTGTGTTGCTTTGGTACCCTGGATAAAGATCGGGCCAACTTAAGAGCTGGCGACACGCCACGCAGACAGATGGACAGATGGGTGAGCAACACAGAGACCGTGCTGGAGCATCAAGTGTGGGTTCTGAAGGCAGCATTCCTAGCTGGGAGATTCCAAACAGCTGGCCAGCCTGAATTTTTTAAAAACAATTTATGTTTCAGGAAATGCCGCAGTTTGTTGGGTTCTGGGTGATGTAACGTACTGAACAAACCAGTGATGGGAAGGGGTATTGTTATTTATTGCTGGTAAATATGGCTTGAGATGCACAAAAAGGAGGAAGTGAAGAAGGGGCATTCCCTCTGAGCCCTGGAGAGAGTGAGGGTGAAAAATGATAATAGAATTTCCCTGTGTTTTTCTGTGTCAGGGCAAAACAGACCCCACACGCTGGCTGAGCAGAGCAGCAGAGGGAGTGTCAAAGCTGTGTGTTGGAGATGGGAAAAGAAATCTCACTTTGGATTTAGGAGCTGGAATTCTTCATAAACTCCCACTTCAGCCTTCTTCTCCCAAGAGGATCAGCACCGGGGTAGAGGCACTATGGGACAACTCCTTTCCTGGGACAAGACAAGGGTAGACACAGGAAAACTTGAACTTTTATTACAAGCTGGAAAACTGAAACCCAAAGGTGAAAATCTGATACCAGTGTTGTGGTTTTTTTTTTTTTTTTTTCCCCTGTTTGTTTTTGGTTTTGTTTTGTTTTTAAATAAAATAGTTTAAAAGAAATTATCTGAATTTAAATATCTAGATTCAAGCAGTTTATTTACTTGCACAACAAACTTCAAACAGATGATTCAAGTGCAAGTAAAAATTGGGCTGCTCTGTTGGAATTTGAATGGTTTGTCTTCACATGCATCAGCATCCCTTTGACTTACAATATTTCATCCCTTCTGTTTGCAAAATGGGTAGGGTTTTCCCAGGCAGATACTTTATCTTGATTGTAGCATATTCTGTTTTTGAATAATCAGATCAAACTGCAAGTCAAACACCTCTTCTACTCCATTTTCTATAATCGTTTCATCATTTCTTTTAAATTAATGGGGTTACCTCATGTCTTTTTGTCAGTGTGATGCATACTGGGCAATCAGGTCATTCCAGGCTGCTTTTGTTTGTGTTACTCTTATGAATTCAGTTTATATTTAACCCTGGGAATAACAGACATAAAAGGACAACACCAAAAAAAAAAAGGGGGGGGGGATGCATCCAGTGCAGTCAATATCACATCCAGTCACAGAGGTAGGAGAGGACAGGATGATTGAAGGGAATGATAAAGAGCACAAGCTTCTAGTTTTTGGAATTGGTTTAGGTTTGATAAATCAGAAAACTGTTACCAAGTAAGAGCACTGATTTATTGCTGGGTTCATCTCCTTTGGTGTACTAAAGGGACAGTGTTTCCAGTGCCATCTCAGGGCAAGACTTTGGGGCATTCCTCCATATTCCCTGGGCTCTAGGGTTCCCATGTAAAGGCAAGACGCACAAAGGTTGGATGAGCATCATGTTGTATTCAGGATATCTGGATCATTAGAGGCCCAAGCCCACAGCTCTCAGTATAGACAATATCTAACTGTTGGCCCTATCTTGGCTCGCAAAGATCAAGCACAGAACACTGTGCACCACCAGCGGAGAGGACAAAGCCAGCAACATGACCCCAGCCCTAAGTCAGTGATGGTACAAAGGGGTGAATTGAGATTTAAGTCTGTCTCGGCTTTTTTAAGGTCACTGATTCCCTTTAAAGAAACAAACCAACACAGGGACTTGTCTGTGCACAAACACACACACACACACAATAATTAAAAGAATTAACATGGGAATTAGTTTGTGTTACAACTCAAGGCTGTTGTTAGGTGGAAATTTGCCATATGCTCTCCAACACTAGACACAAAGAAGGACCATTTTGCCACTTAAACCTCCGTTTTGCTGTAGGATTGGAAAGCCCAGTGCTGTCGATTGGCTCCTTTAATTCAGAGCAAATTAATTGTGGGGGCTGGATATCAAGGTTACTTAGAAGTTCTTGGAAGCTCTTTCTTTCGGGCTGCTGAGCTTTTATTTTGAGGAGAAAGTAACACAAATAATAAAACACAGGAGTGCGTGGGCTTAGCGTGGAGATGACTTGGAGGTTTATATGTCTTCCTTCTTTTTTTTTTTTTTTTTTTTAAACAGTCCAATTATGTACCACATAGCAGCAACTGGGCTAACACCAGCCATAAGCCATATGATGGAATAGCTTGTAATCCGGTTGTGGGTCTAACTCCGTGAGACAGACTCCAAGTAGATGAGTTTTAAATCTCCTTAGAATTAAGAAGGGTTTGGCAACCAAATTAATTGTTTTGGAAAAATCCCGCTTTATGGATCATGAAGAGGATAAAAAGGGAAAAAACATGTCATCTGTAGTGGTTAGTCAGATGTTCTTTTGGAGTTACAACGATTTCCTCTCTAATTCCTCTCCTTGTTGACATTCCCGTTGAAAGAATAATGAGTACGATGTTCGTTGCCTTAGCGCTGCTCATCCCTGTGTACATTACGAAATCTTTGCATTAAGCCACCCAAATGGATTGAACCCCACCGTGAGGCAGACACTGCAAACAACTGCACTCAGCTGCGAGATGCATAAAAGCCGCGTATAAACCGATACGCTGCGCTACGAGGGGTGATAATCGCTGGGACCCTGTACAGGAGTTTGTTTGAAAGCGGTGGTGGGGCCCAGGCAGAGTGCACCACTCTGCTTTAGCAGGACTGAATTATTTCAGTCTCGGGATTTTTTAATATTTATGCAGTTACCCTTTTACCGGCGCGGTTGTGATGCTTTGAGAAAATATGTTCTATGTATTATTAATGCCATGTTTAAATAATGAGAGACAATTAAATGATCGCTGGGTGATAGTTTCCCAGGTGTATTTCTGTTTTATATATTTTGTAGGTCTGTGCTGTATTCTCACAGAGGTTACATTACTTAATTACCCCGTGCTTTTACAGAATTTTGGTAAAAATAGGTGTGCAAACAAAGATATTGTTATTTTACAGGTGGCATAAAAGCAGCTTCACTAGGGAGCCTGGTACTAATAGTCCTTTAATACAGAAAGGCAGAAGATGGTTCTTCACATGGTACAATAAACAGTGAAATATGCCAATTTTGACTTGATTTCTATGCTGCTAAACTACCCCACATTCATTTGCTTCAGCTTTAAGCCCTTCCATTCTCGTATTCTCTAGCCCTGCTTACAGAATTGCAGCTTGCTTTTCACCTATCTCCTAACAGTTTAACATGGATGTCTGGGTCCAGCCCATTGTTCCAATTGTATATAGTTTAAAAAGCTCTGCAGTATTTTACTCTTTCCATTATATCTTGGCTTCCCTGAGCGCTCTGCTTGCTGCATTTTGCTTGTACTGGCTCTGTTTTCTAAACCCATTTACGGCTTTTTCTTCTGTACACACTTGTTCATTGGGGAGCTTAAATTGACTTCTCTCCATTCTGTTTCCTTAACTAAAAATGCACCATTAAGGTTGATTGAAGTCTTTTGAAAACACTTCATAAAAAATGAAAGGCCATAAGAAATTAGGCTACCAGTGTTTGCAAATACCTGTTTTCAGCCAAATTGATGGGAGGGAATAAGAACTGAAATTTAAAAATGCTACTGATATGTATTTTGTTGCTAGTTGTTTTTATAAGAATAGAAGAAGCATGTTTAAAACATTTTGAGGAATAAAATACTGAGACGTTAACAAGACGTGCTGTGCAGTGGCTTGTTGTTGCAGAAAGCCTTTCCCCCCAAAAAACATCAGGCCCAGTTCTGAAGAGAGAAAATGGCAGAATGAACAGAAGTATCTGGATCAGTTATTTTCATGATTTTCTGTTGTAAAAAAAATATTTTTTACTTCAAATATTTCTCTTCAAAGAATACTGAAAAGTCTTTCTTTAAGAGTAACATTTGAACCACAGGATAACATATTTATCAGGAATAGGAGGACTTCGTAATAAATTGCTCTACAAATTGGAAAAAAAAAAGCTTAATTAAGTCAGTGAAACTTTGAGTGCCTTTCAGAACAAAAACATCTGTGCAGTGGCTGAGGATATAAAGTGTGTTTTACATTACCTACACGTATCCTTAATGAACAAAGCAGCTTCATTTCACGAATCAGCCACCAGGAATCAGGGAAGTCACTCTGAACAGTGGGCTGAATTGTCAGGGAAACTTTTATGGACATATGGAAATGCATCTGCTTTAAAAAGAGAAATATCAAGAGGGATTTGCACAAAGTTAAAAGCAAAGCAAGTGCTTTAGAATCAAAAGTGATTACATTGAAAATGGCAGCTTGCTTGTCAGAGCAGCTGAGGCGGCTCCTCACCAAACAAAATACTAATCGTTCCAGCTGTTTCCAGGCTCTCCTAATACTGATGCTTATCATTAAAAAGTACTGACTTTATAGAAATGTGAAAAGCTCTGAAAGAAAAATTATTTGATTTTAGTTTATTTTTAGATTTTTTTTTCAGACAGCTGCCAAACATGTTTTATTTACAAGATGTATTACTTCTATGGCTTTTTCTCTTTTCAGAAATTTAGATATTCATTCTGACAGTCATCTCACTAAGTGGAGACATCTAAAATGCAGAAGACTTTTAGTATAAGACCTGTGTTGCAGAATAGGAGCAAAAAAATCTGCATAGGGTGAGTTTTACAGTTTTAAAGGACTGTTTTTTAAAAAACCCAAATCCTAATATTGAAAAGCCACACCTACTGAGCCTCAAAATCAAACTCGGATTTGAATTCAGAATAAAAAAATATTTGTAAATGACAGCTGTTCCCAGGCTTTGCGTTTAATAATATGATGAATTTAAGATTTTTGTTCCTTTTTATGTTATAAAAGCAATAGAATAAACACTCCAGACCTCGGCTGCGGCAGCGTTTGATGGTGTACGTGAGCGCAGACTGTAGCAGACTGTATCACTTGCTTTAAGAATTCTCCTGTTAATGGAGGGAAAGAGCAGTGAGATCAACAAGCAGAGTAGCTGAGTACAAGGAGGTCATGCAGCAGCGCTGAGTTCTGTGGCAGAGCTACAAGGAAACCCTGTCAGCTTCCATCCCATTAAACGAGCCATGAGCTATGTGTTGGACTCGCTGGGATTACCAGCAAACCCCTACCAAGCTGTCTGCTGGCTCTTGCTCACATCCTCTATCAATTATTCAGTTCCTTTTATGCAAATAATGCTTCATGGAAGCAATGGAGATCCATAATGGGAAGAAGAGTAACATCCATTTAGGAGAATTAAATGGTAGATGAAAAGCGTGACACTTTGCAGGCAAAAGCTATTGAAATGGTGCAGTAGCAGGACTCTCTAAATGTCTGTGTGCAGGCGCAGACGGGGAGAGTCAAAGTTTTGTTTGCTTTTTTTTGACAATCAAGTTTATACAAAATTAAAGAAGGTGGCAATAGACACAGACTCCAGCATTCCCAGTTCTGCCCAGGGGACAGTTGAGAAGCAAGGCCTCTGTAGCAGATCTGCCTGTGCTCTGCAGGCTCTAAACTCTCATTTTGTATCTTACAGGGAGTGTATGCAGCAAGCCTGGATGCCAGTGTGTTTGCACTGAAGAGAGACTTCGCTGCTCTTTGGAGTCCGGAGTCCCAAAAAAACCAAGGGCCACTCCTACATCCTTTTATCAAAGCATTCTGTTGGTTTTAATGTATATGGGATCAAAACTCTGCTGTAGCCCCGGTACAGTTCATGGGCCCAAACTCTACTGCTGTATGCAGAGACATTTCCATTCCCAGCAGGAAGTAAGCTCCGAGTGAAGTTCAACAATGATGCTCTGAGAACGTTTTGTCTCTTCTAAGATTCTTCCCTCAGAAGAGATTGATGAGTAAATGCAGACAATCCTGGCTGAATCCAACCAAAGAACTGATCATGTCCCTGTTGCGAGCCTTTAAATCCTTGTCTGGGGTTTTACTTGAAGGTTTATCCCTTTTCTTGTCAGTCAGCTAATGATAGTTTGTCTGTGGGCTGTTTGGCCACTTATGTCTGGGTCTGCACCATCCACTTCAGAAGTGCTGGTTCCCCACTAACGCTCTGCACTGCAGGGTTGGTGGTGGAGCTGCTTGTCCTGAACACAGGCAGGTCAGCTGGGGGTGAGAAGACCTCCATCATCCTTCGTGCTCCAACATCAGTTACAGAGTCTTATAATAACGCTGGATTTTATACCTGTTTAATAAGGCAGAAGCACAGAAATAGGAACGCAGCCTCAAGGCTTCTGACTGTGTCCTGTTCAGCCCCTCTGCCACACTGCTACTCCTTGTGTGCAAGGAGTGTGAATCAAAAACAAACAAAATGTTATTGAAACACAGAATCATTTAGGGTGAAAAGACCTTTAAGGACATTGAGTACAACCATTAACCCATCAATGCCAAGCCCACCATGTCCCTTCTTTCAGTCTTTCAACTTAATTTGGGAAACAATGGCCAAGAGCTAAGAAAGTTCTCACATCTTGAATCTGTATTTCCTGGAACTCACATACCAAATCCAGTGTTGTAACTTTGTCTTCTAGACATACAGGCATCTCTTCTAATAGCTTTATAATGTGAGTGCCCTGTATATTTATGGTGCTTCTGCATTTAACTGTCTTTAATGACACTGTTATTTGCAAAGGAAATTTTTTTTGCTAAACCTGGAGGGACTGAAAGTGTGTTTAAATGGAGTGCAGTTAGCTCCCCCAGCAGAAATAGGCTTCCATTATAAAATTCTGCACTTAAAGAAGCCCTGGCAATAGGCAGAGACATAAAACTGAAAGAGCATTTTGCAGCACAAGTAAGTTCAAGGGAATGAAAGCATAGCTAAGTTCAGAGAACTAAAAAGAAGCCAAGCTATAGGGGGTAAAGGCATATTTGAGATTTCACGTTTACCACATTGTGCTTTTGCAGCCTACAGAGATGAGAGCTCTTCACCTGTAACAGGCTGGCAGCAGGCTCCAAGCTCCAAGACCTTTAGGAAACTTCGGCTTCTCTAACGCACAGTATAGTTCTATTTAAGATTATACAAGAGGCTTTCTGTAGGGTTCAGAATTACACGAACAGCACAAGAGCAAAGAGCTGCTCCAAGCAACCTCTGCGGAGAACTATCTGAGCTCACTCAGCCCTTTCCTCTCCCCTTATCCCACCTAATGCCAGTTGTTAAATCTTGCCTTAAAATCCCATTGTTACCTGCGGGGGCTGGGACTGACCTTGTGCAGAGATCAGTAACACAAGGCTGTGGATCCCACATGCTGCTCGAGCAGCTCTACTCTTTTTTTTCCTCCACTTTGTATTTTCACAACCAGTTCACTCTAAGGGACTGTCTTCTGATTTGTGTTGTTCCTCTGCTTCAGCTTCACTTGTGATTCTCCCTCCTTTTGGCTCACCTTAGAGGTACACACTGTTTTCCCTGACACTACTGTGTCCTTTTCGGGGTCCTTCTGGCTCAGTGAACTCACCTGACTGTGAGTCACAGGAGTGACCAATGTGATTCAAGTTGTCTGTACCAAGACAAGCCCAAAATCGCAGGAATGGGGTCCGAATATTTGATTTATTCTGGTGCAAACCTGCCATAACCCCGCTGAAGCGAGGGGCAGTCCTTGTTCCCCGGGGCACTCCTAGCGTGTGTTGGTATCCCTGATGTAGGAATTCAGTGGTGCAACAAAGACACCTCGTGGCTGCCCTGCAAACCACACACAAGACAAAGAACTCACCAGCCAGAAAGGGGGATGTCTGCTCTGGTAGCAATCTTCACACTACAGCTACTTGTAAGTAGAATTGACACTAACCCCTCGTTCAAATCATCTAGGAGAAACAAAAATTAAAGTGTATAAATGGAGCACATTATCTGAATTGTAAAAATTAAATAATATAGTCCATAGAAATTTGATGATGGCTTCCAAATTAGCATAGGAACTCAAATTATTAAATTGAAAAACCCTCTCAGTAATTGTGGTAGTAATTTAATTCGACCTGGTAGACGAAGGAAATGCTATGAAATATTTATCAAATCTAGAAGTAAGCTTTTATTTTGGAGATAGTCCTCTAAAATCTTCTAAGAACTTCTAGGACAAGATAAGTTATCAATGTTTTCTTTTAAACTACTTATAATTTTATTAGAAATCAGCAGATACACGCTTATAGCTTTGTATACCAGTATATTTGTTAACCCCCCATATAATCCTATACACTGGACCCCAAACACTATATTTAAAAAAAAGATATAATATGAAAAGTGAAATTTATTTTTTTTCAAGAGTGGAATAATAAAGTCCATAATTACATTCAGATGTAGTTTCATTGACATTCCTTCCATCAGTTCACACACACATACATGTGATAAAGGCTCCATAGACACAGTAAGAATCATCTACTGTAACAAAGTGGCAATTTTTGTGATTAAACTGTTTCTGAAGAACAAAACAAAATCTTGCACAGTGAATGTACCAGCATGAAACCTTGAGCTGGTGTGTGGTAATGTTTTTCTTCCTTCCTCAGCTTTGCATGAAAATTCACATGGTATTTTCCCAGTTCAGTAAATGTGAGAAATTAAGATCATGAAGCTCTTGGAAAATAGACCAACACACTATGTGGAAAAAGTAGAGGGATCAAGTTCTGCCTTCCAGTTTTTCCAGTGCAAATCAGAGGAAATCATTTTAATTTAGACTCACTGTCAACTAAATTCTGGGATTTTATTGCTGATTTCTACCAGGGTGAGTGAAAACAGGACAAACCAAAGGGATCTCTGAGTCCCACAGGTATTCTCTGTATGCATAAATGGTTGCTTCACTGAATTAAATAATTTCATTACATAATTGATATTTCTTATTCATTATACATTCACAATCACTGTATTAAAATGAAAGTACAAATGCCCAAATTCTCCCTTTGGTAACATCACTTAAATCTGTGGAGCAATTATCAGGAAGATTTTTTTTTTCCCCCCCAGAATTTCTCTAATTTTTGAAGTTCTTTTGACTGTTAGGGTTGATTAAATCGGGGATGCTGGAAACAATTCCACATCAAACCACAGAGACTTTGTTTTTAAAAAATCCATGAATTTAGAGCAGCAATAATTGTAATAATATGTATTTAATACATTAGTAGCATGACTTTCAGTCCTATCATGTACCCCCATGACAGTAACTTTATAATGTTTCCTTCATGGATGAAACCAGGACTTTGCTTAATTAACTTGGAACTCGATTGCTAATGCAAACAAGACACGGTTTCGCCATCTTCAGTACATTCCTCTACAGGCATTTTTAGAACTTTCTTTGTCTTATAAAGAAGAGATTGTTTACAAAGAAGACGAAATTTTCAGTATCTAAAGGGGCTACAGGAAATTTGGAGAGGAACTGTTTACAAGGGCATGTAGTAAACAGATGAGGGGGAATGGCCTTAAGCTGAAGGAAGGCAGGGTTAGATTAGATATTAGGAAGAAATTAATGACTGTGAGAGTGTTGAGGCACTGGAACAGGTTGCCCAGAGAATCTGTGGATGCCCCATCCCTGGAAGAGTTCAAGGCCAGGCTGGATGGGGCTCTGAGCAACCTGGTCGAGTGGAAGGTGTCCCTGCCCATGGCAGGGGGGTTGGAACCTTCCAACCCAAACCATTCTGAGAATCTATGATTCTATGAAATACTGAATTCCCTTAGGATCAGATTTATAAACATTTCCAGGTGTTGCTCTGATAGCCCTTCAAAACCTCAATATCTTACTAGTTCTAATTCTATCCTATTCCTCATAGGAACAGGTGATTCACAGGTGACAAGCAGAGATATGTGCCATTAGTGGTTCATAAACATCCTGTTGCATCTTTTAGCTGCGCTCTGGGTAAAGAGACTTTGATTTCTCTGGGTAAAGA